>NW_028318523.1:4361000-4521500 GCF_062004578.1 Staurois parvus
CGTGGCGTGGTTGTTGGTCCCAGACGGACTGGACTGAGTATTTCAAAAACTGCTGATCTACTGGGATTTTCACACACAACTATCTCTAGGGTTTACAGAGAATGGTCTGAAAAAGAGAAACTATCCATTGAGCTGCAGTTGTGTGGATGAAAATGCCTTGTTGATGTCAGAGGTCAGAGGAGAAGGGGCAGACTGGTTTGGGATGATAGAAAGGCAACAGTAACGTATGTCAATCTGGACTAAGAATTAAGGCAGTTCTGAAGGCAAAAGGGGGTCCAACCCGATACTAGCAAGGTGTACCTAATAAAGTGGAGGGTGAGTGTAGATCTCCTTATTGAATTCTCTTGGAAAGTCCAATCCTCTTTTTTATTTGCAAACAGAGCTGGAAATTTTGATGTAATGTCCCTTCCTTATTAGGGCTAATGTATCATAGTGCTTCCTTAGAAGGTCTATTACATTATAGCACCTCTTTGTTTAGGCTATTATGTTATACGGTCAGGAATATTACACAGGTAAAGGTAACTATAAAGGAGACGGTGCAGATTTTTTCTGATGTATTTTTGCTAATCAGGGCATGAATACAAAATGCCCTAATCGGTACATATAAAAGGTATTTTATTTCAGATGTACTTTTGCTAATTAGGGTATAAATAGGCAGACATTTGTCTGTTTCTGAGTTCCTGACAACATTTGTGATTGGGGAAGGGGGGGGTAAAAACACACAGCTAAACCATGTTTTCACTGTCTCCAACTGCTCCCCATTAACCTCCTTAGCGGTTTTACCAAGTGTAGCTCGGGGTAAAATTTCAATACCAAGAGCGGTAACCCCGAGCTACACTCGGGCTTACCATGCGGCGTTGCTCAGGGGGTCCCTGCAGCGCTTACCTTGTCCTTCGCTCCCGCGATGTGTCCCCTGCAGCGTCCCCGGCCATCTCCTCCGGCTGATGCCGGCATCCGGCTTCCGTGTTCCGGTCCCTGTGACGTCGGGACGTACGGGCGCCGGAAGCGGCGGGAAATTTGAAATTTTTTAAAAATTTCATTTTTGCTGTCATTGTTGTTTCAATGCATTTCACATACATTTTGTCCCGAGTGCTTTGTCCTGCGCCCTGCCTGCATTTTTACTGTTCTTTCTGCCTGGAAACTTAGAAAAGTCCATGGTGTCCAAAAAGCGTCCCTTTACGTCAAAAGCGGGTTTAGAACAGCGATAGTAAATCAGAACCACTTGCAGAATTGAGTGATAATGATTCGTGGGGGAAATTCCTCATCAGACACTGAAAACGATTTTGCGACTTTGCTCAGTGATGTGCGAATTTGCCTCTGTATTTCAAATTTCAGTGTTTTTGGTTTGATTATATTATTGAATTAAATTTATTATTATTATATTATTATTTTTTATGATTATTTATTGAATTATAATTTATGATTTCGTGTTTCAAGTTTTATCATACCCGGAATGTTTACTAGACTCTTGTTCGGACAGATTTCAGTGAGTTATTCCTAAAAATTACAGGCCTACAATAAAAAACTACATATTTTCATGTAAAAAAATGGTATCGCTTTCAGCACAAAAAATCGGAAAGAATCATACCGCCAGGGAGGTTAAGCTGCAAAGACAGTGGAGGGGTGTGTACATATGTCATAGGTGTGATGTTTTGCACATCAGTATAGCAAAAATGATCCCCACTGTCACATTCAGTGAGCAGTACCATTGAATATGACCCATTCAACTGAAAGAGGGTGTCCCGCAAACGTGTGCAATGCATTGCATGCTAGTACTGGGTTTAACAGCTTAAAACAGGCAGGAACAGGGGCGGACTGATCATTCGAGCACTCGGGCAGTGCCCGAGGGCCTGGGGTCAGTAGGGGGCTCCATGAGATGCCCCTGGTACCTTTAATTGGCTTTTTCATAGGTTTTTTTGGGTGTGGGCGATGACACAGGGGCCCCATGATCCCCTATTGCCCGGGGGCCCCATGAGTTGTCAGTCCACCCCTGGGCAGGAAGGAGGTGATATAAGGCCTCCTCACCACCTGTCAAATGCGATTAACCCCTTAGGTTCCACAGTGAGTATAACTGCATTAACGGAGGATTAACCCCTTAGGTTCCACAGTGAGTATAACTGCATTAATGGAGGATTAACCCCTTAGGTTCCACAGTGAGTATAACTGCATTAACGGAGGATTAACCCCTTAGGTTCCACAGTGAGTATAACTGCATTAACGGAGGATTAACCCCTTAGGTTCCACAGTGAGCATAACTGCATTAAGGGAGGATTAACCCTTTAGGTTCCACAGTGAGCATAACTGCATTAACGGAGGATTAACCCCTTAGGTTCCACCGTGAGTATAACTGCATTAACGAAGGATTAACCCCTTAGGTTCCACAGTGAGCATAACTGCATTAAGGGAGGATTAACCCTTTAGGTTCCACAGTGAGTATAACTGCATTAACGGAGGATTAACCCCTTAGGTTCCACAGTGAGTATAACTGCATTAACGGAGGATTAACCCCTTAGGTTCCCCAGTGAGTATAACTGCATTAATGGAGGATTAACCCCTTAGGTTCCACAGTGAGTATAACTGCATTAATGGAGGATTAACCCCTTAGGTTCCACAGTGAGTATAACTGCATTAACGGAGGATTAACCCCTTAGGTTTCACAGTGAGTATAATAGTGAGTAGAACACTTCATATACAGACTGATTTTACTGTTGTGGGTTTAGGAACACTTTAAAAGTATGCGCCAACAGCTCTTTACATGAATGATTGTTAATAAGGGTGAAGCTACGGAGGCTTTCTTTTCAATAAAGGTGGCACTTGGTGAATCAATATGGCGTACCTTTAACTATACATGCCATATATGTGTGTGAGTTCTAACAGTAGCTAAGGTACATAACATCATTTCATAACATTGCAGCTAGTGCCAGATCTATTGTACAACTGTATAGCCGTATAACAACCTCTCAAGTTCTCTCAAATCCACTTAAAGTCTTGAAGATTTTGTACAAACAGATAATATCAAGACTCTGTCAGAGGATTCAAAGAGCTGAATCTACTGATCCCTATAAAAGCAAACATGTTCCAGCAATTCCGTGATAAAAAAAAATGCTTATTATTGTGTTAGGAAGCAGAAAAGGGAGAAGGTAACACATAATAAGAGCTAGCAGGTTTGTCATTTATATAATGCATAGTATATAAAGGGAACTTGCTGTGGCTTTGGTGGACAGAAGAAGGTAACAATTCAGTAGGCAAACCCCTTTCTCGGCATCCTCTGCTATCCCTTTCCTCCTGGGTCGATATGTTAGCTGTTCTGTGGAGTATTGTATATATCAGGGATATATACAGAAAAGGCATCATATACAATTAAATGGCAACAGTCCTGGACACACTTTGATATACTTTTGATATTTGATACTCCATTCAGAGGGGTTGATTTACTAAAGGCAAATAGACTGTGCACTTTGCAATTGCAGTTGCTTCAGAGCTTAGTAAATGAGGTAAAGCTTCACTTTGCAAAGAATAAATCATGCGCAAGTAGAAAAAAAAATGCATTTTTGCTGATGATTGGATGATGGAAGTCAGCAGAGATTCTGCTCATTTATGAAACTGGAGCAACCACACTTTCAGAGTGCACAGTCTATTTGCCTTTAGTAAATCAACCCCTATATGTTGATATAGGAAAGGGAGTCGTGTGCACATACGTTATAGATGCATTGGAAAAAATATAATTTTGCTGCATAAAGAAATGTTTAATATGTTGAGAGACTCTCTGACTATATATAGGACTGAGTTTTTGATGTAGATTTAAACAATTGAGTACTGTCCGTGATACTTTTTTTTATTTGCACTAACATACAATTTTGAAGACAAGCTTTTGGGGTATGTCCCCTTCTTCAAGGTCCGAGCAGTACTCATGTACTGCTCGGACCTTGAAGAAGGGGACATACCCCAAAAGCTTGTCCTCAAAATTGTATGTTAGTGCAAATAAAAAAAGTATCACGGACAGTACTCAATTGTTTCTGTCGCAAGTGCAGTAATACGGCTACAATCACCTCAAGCAAAATGATGTAGATTGAATACCGAAAATAATGCAAAAACAGGCATAATTATTTTATTAACTTACAGAGGTTGCTTACATTTCACATGTCTCTCTTCCTCTATAATAAGTCTTCTTCTTCATCTTCTTTTTCATTGCAGTTAATTAATGGATTCCAAGAAGAGTTAGGATAAGGCACAATAGGTATGACTCCTAATAAAAGTCCATATAAACAAAGTCCATTGGAAGAGAGAGCTCACCAGAATGTGGCACCTAGCGCAAGCTTCTGATTGGAGTGGAAGCAGTCCCCAGATATTGGATGTAAACAGAAGAGAGATAAAGGTGCCTCTAAGTGTAGACCTGTAGATAAAAGTTTAATAACAATAAAGGTAAAATGGCAACTCACATTCATAAAAGAACGACAAGCTCTGAGTGTTAGTCTCAGGTGGGATGGTAAAAGGTCTTCATCACTGATTACCATGTCCTCCAGGAAGCCGGCCAGTGTATGGAAGAGAAGACAGCTGCTACTACGTCCGGTGACGTCATCACGCCTTACGCCACGTGCCATGTGTGTTCCAGCCCTCCACCTGGCTTCTCTTCCATACACTGGCCGGCTTCCTGGAGACAGATGAGGGAATTGCTGCACAGTGGAGGACGCGGTAATCAGCGATGAAGACCTTTTACCATCCCGCCAAGACTAACACTCAGAGTTTGACGTTCTTCTATGAATATTAGTTGCTATTTCACCTTTTTGTTATTAGGCTTTTGTCTACAAGTCTACACTTAGAGGCGCCTTTATCTCTCTTCTGTTTACAATTAATGGATTCCAAGCAGAAGTGATGTACCAACATTGAGTGCTTGATGAAGGAGGAGTGCAGGCTGTCCGACATCCACAGAATGTTTATGGAGATGACACCATTGATAAGAGTCACCATTGACAAGACAATCTTGTCTGTGTGCATGTTAGACAGCCTGCACCCCTACTTCATCAAGAACTCAATGACAGCATGTTGCTTCTGCTTGGAATCCGTTATTTACCTGCAAGGAAAAAGAAGATGAGTTACCCACTTGAAGACCGCAATCCTTAAAAACATTGCAGTTTTCAAGTGGTTTGAAGAAAGCAGCCATAACCCCAGAACCGTTTTTTTTTTTTTTCAGTAAACGGCTGGCTTTCTTCTGAAAGTGGTTGTAGCGGCTCTTGAGCCGCTGGATCACTTTCCGTAGCGGCGGAAGGGACGTCGCCGGTGTTGGCCAGAGAAACATTCCGATACTGCGGCCTCCTAAAGATGACGGCGATGAGACACTTTATGGTCTTTGATCACCTCAATCTTGATGACGTCATAACATTGCATCCGGTCACCAGCAGAAGTAAACACAATTTTTTCTTTCTTAAAGCAAAAGTTAAAAAAATAAAATTTTTTGATCTTTTGCTTTTAAATGTAAAGAAGAGGCTTGGGGTCTTTTTTGAGATTAAAAAAAAAATTATAATTAAAGGGACAGTGTAAAAATAAGAAAAAAAAATAAGAAAAAAAATGTTTTAAAGCAACCCCATCCCATCATGCTCGCACACAGAAGCAAACGCATACGTAAATCTCGTACACCTATCAAAATGGTGTTTGCAGCACACGTGAGGTATCATCGTGTAAGTTGGAACAAGAGCAATAATTCTAGAGCTAGCCCTCCTCTGTAACCTGTAAAAATGTTTGTATTGTCAATGGAGATTTTTAAGTACTGTTGTTTGTCGCCATTCCACAAGCATGCACAATTTTAAAGCAGGACATGTTAGGTATCTATTTACTCGCTATAACATTCTCTTTCATATTTTACAAAAAAAAGGGGTATAGCTTGTGTTTTTTTTTTCTATTCACTAAAGTGTATTTTTTCCAAAAAAATTGCATTTGAAAAACCACGGAGCAAATACAATGTGACATAAAAAATTGCAACAATCGCCATGTCATTCTCTAGGGTCTTTGCAAAAAAATAAAAATAAATATATATATATATATATATATATATATATATATATATTGTTTGGGGGTTCTAAGTAATTTTCTAGCAAAAAATACAGATTTAGACTTGTTATCAAAACCTCCTAAAAAATGCTTGGTCTTCGAGTGGGTATTATAGAGAGTTACTCTACTAACGTGAAATTTGAACAACCTATGTAAGTTAATAGAAAAGTTTTGTCTATTTTTGCATTACTTTTGATATAGCCCTCATATATTCACTTGTAATATTTTTTAGAGTATACCCTTGAGATTTAAAGGGGAAGAACATGCCCAAACTGTACCAACAAAGGTTTTTCTTTCGAATATACATTTTTTGGGGGCAATTAGTTCAGATAGTAATTTAGATTATTGGATAATACTGATGGTATTTGGGTCGTTAGCCCCTTAGCTTAATGGCCTATAGAGGGGAAGATATACACCATTGCTAAGACCCATACTTTTGTATGATATGTAAAACCCACTGCTGTTTTTTTTTTTTTACAGATGGCCATGGTATCTCCAAGAATAGTAAATTATATGTTTGCAGAGATGTGGATTTTCATTATAACAACAGCCTCAAAATAATAGACACCCATCATTCTGGTTTTTCTTTTTAGATACCATGGTATTTATGTGGTTTTTTTTAATTTGTAGAACATGAATAACCAGTTTTTTAAAAAGGGAAGCCTCTCCAATATTTTTTCATAAATGTTTTTGAGACATCATTTACAAATATAGTTGATGGGTCCGTAGAAGTCCAAAGTCAGAGACTAGTGGAGGATATATGCCTGGAACCTAGAAAAGAGGTTGAGTCTTTTATTCTTAGAAAAATAGATATTTTACATTTCACTGGAGGTCAGTAGGCTGATTGCCGACTTCTTACAATGTACACACTCAACATGTGTAAGACATTACCTCAGTAAATATGCTGCAGTTCACATAAAAAAAGACCAGTCCACCTAAAACATATTTCAGTTTTTGGTAGATTTTCAACAGTTAAATGGCCTGGCAATTTATTGTATTTCTTGGGAACTCTATTAGTGAGATACAATATCTGCACTTTGGTTTCCAGTTCTGCACACCAGCTAAGGCTATTATAGGTTCTCCCGCTCTTCTTGTTGGATTTGTATTATTTATATAATTCATGTAATAAACTATCAATGCAAAGTGTGAATCTAGCTTTACACATGCATTGTAAGCTGCAAGTGGTCTAATACCTACAAATAACAAATGTCTTGTAAAGTCAACTCTAAGGAGGATCATCCCTTTGTTTATATTGTGCAGCCGAACAACAGCTCTCTGGAACACGGGGCCCATTTATATTAGATTTAAGTTTGGCTGATGCCAAGACTCCTTCCATGGTCACATACAGGTGGACACTCTTGAGTTTTAGAACTTATAAGATGTGATAATATAGGGAAACCAATAAGTGGTTTTGTGATCTGTTGGGAACATGTATGAAAGCTGTAAAGGAAAATACGACAATTTAAAGTACATGTGAACTCTCACCTTGTAAAACAGGCCATTCATTTTAAAATAGAAATGCAATGCAAAACATGTATATACACTCACAGGCCACTTTATTAGGTACACCTTGCTAGTATCTGGTTGGACCCCTTTTTGCCTTCAGAACTACCTTAGTTCTTCATGGCATAGATTCAACAAGGTGGTGGAAACATTCCTCAGAGAGTTTGGTCCATATTGACATGAGTTACTGTTGCCTGTCATCTGAAACCAGTCTGCCCATTCTCCTCTGACCTCTGACATCAACAAGGCATTTTCGTCCACACAACTGCTGCTCACAGGATATTTCCTCTTTTTCGGACCATTCTCTGTAAACCCTAAATATGGTTGTGCATGAAAATCCCAGTAGATCAGCAGTTATTTGAAATACTCAGACCAACCTGTCTGTCACGAACATCCATGCCATGTTCCAAGTCACTTAAATTCCCTTTCTTCCTCATTCTGATGTTCAGTTTCAAAACGAAAAATATGTGACAAGCGAGCGCTTGATTAAAATCAGCTGCTAGCATAAAGTATGAACCCCTGTATCCTCAAATAAACTGATAACATAAAACGCAGCGCTAAAATAATGAAAATAATGAGAAGTGACAAGTGCATATCATAAGGTGCAAATTAACGTGCTAAAAAGTGTTACAAAAGTGTCGTCAGATGGTGACCTAATTAGTGAGCTAATTATTAGTGAACTAATTCACATTGAAATAATAAATCAAATGGCAATATATGAAACAGCAATAAATTAAATAGCAATTGAAGATATCTTGAAATACACGTAGTCCATAAAGTGATGCGTAAAATTCCCGTGCTCGTGACTTCAGTGATAAGGGATTGAAGTATGCTTGCACTCACCAGAAGTGCAATGTTAATGCGCATGTAATAATATCCGGGGAAACACTGGTGATCATCAGGGTTCTGGCGGGGACAGGGGGCTCCACTGGTACACACAGCCCGGTGCTCTTTTTCCCGTGAGTCGCACTAGGTACAGTTCCTGATGTTGAAGACGGCCAATCCCCGCATCCCGACCCCTTTTGACACGGCCGGCATCCTGTAGGCTGCGAGTGACCAGACCTTGGAGAGGAAGACTTCACAGGGCGGAGGAGGCGGGCCAGGCACTGAGGGACGGCGGCGAATACCGGGCTAATCCTGAGCCCTCCGCCGCAGCAAAACGCCCCCCCTCCCCCGGCTAATTAATGGACCGGACCAGCGCCTGAGAGCTTATTTTTCTTTTTTTCTTTTTCTAAGTGATCACATAACCTGTGTTCTCAGTGGCATAAGAGGTGGGGGTGGAAACTACAGGGGGTAGGGGTGTCAGTGGAAGGCAGAGAAATAGCAATACTCTGATCTTCTTTGTGTAAGCTGTTCAGGTGGGGGAGTGTCAGCACAAGCCTTAGCCACTGGAGGATAGGCAGGCTGTTCCCCAGCACAGTCAGAAAACTGACTACCATGGGATGGATGTGCTTCTATGCCTAGCATGATCAGTTTTTAGTAGGAAAGCAAGGAGTCTGGGAGGACCACATGATGTTTATCAAATTTTTTACAGCTGACCCCGCCGGTTATCAAAACACTCAAGCAGTGGCTGCATCTGAGTGCATGCAGCCTCTGTTCAGTTGACAACTTTCCGCTCGACTTCAGTTTCTCACTCCAGGAATGTCAGGCAGGAAGTGGTGGAAAGGACCATCCTTTGAGACATCTTATAGGAAAATGCAAGGGAAGTAGGATAAAACAAAGTCAGGCACATGGGCAGATATGAGATGTGGGTCACCAGAAACAGGTCTTCCAACAGCTAACCTTAGGTGGTGGTCAACTAAAGCCCAACTCTAAGTTACACAAAACCAACCCAGCAATGGGAATCACCCACACTGGGCGTATAATCAGTGTGGGGGCAACTGCAGGGGGAGTAATCCTGGAGTTGAGCTTTAACCTCAGCTAGCTGATGGGAGACACCTACTGGTGAATACTGGAACTGCACATTCCTGCTTATGAACCACAAGGTCACTAGGTGCTCTGGTTAGCTGTATGTTCGTACAGGGAGACATTGTTAACAACACCCTAACCATGCTCTAGCCTGGTCCCCAGTGTTCAAATAGATTCTGTTTGGCACTGAGGCAGCTAGAAATTTTCTCCCATCTTTTCCTTGAAGTAAAAAGACCGTTCAAGTTTACACAAAGATGGCTCTAGTTATATGCACCTACAAAAACTGATTGTCTATTTTATAGCTGTAAGAGGTCAAACTCTATCAAATATTGGAAGATTTGTTAGGTTTCGTGGTATGTATTTCTTCTTCTATGTGTTGACACTATGGGATTTTAATATTATATATTGCTTTTTCATATACCATATTCCTTTCTTTTTTTCCTCTCCATCCTATGGAGGTTTAACATGGAAACTTGTGATGTCAATACCCATTGTTAAAAAAGAAATGCTAGTTGCTTGACTATCATTGGCTTCAATATGTTTTTGCATCAATGACCCAAAATAGGTATGAACATCAGGGGTATTGACTTTACCTGGTCCATGTTCCTATAGAAATTCAAAATATTATAGCCACAGGTAACTAGCACATGGTTCTCTCCATACAGCTGTCTATGTCCAAATTATTGTTTAAATTTGAGTCCTTTCTTAATGATCTGTACAATGGATATCTCCGCAATTCTTGTTCCTATGTCACCAGAGCAGGAAGTAAGGACTAAGTGAACAGTCTTGTTTTTTCCCCACTGAAAATATTACCTCTCAGTTCCTGCACCCGTGACACCCATCATCTCATCAGTGGTCACCGAAAGTGGAGGGAAATAACACTGGGGATGCAGACAGCAGTGAAAACCTTAAAGTAGTACCAAAGCCTCCTATTTTTTACTGTAATTATATTTGTATGCACAGGTCAAGATAAAGACAATAGGTGCTTACTGAAACAGTCCAGAAATACTTTCAATTTCTTGTCTTCTCCACCACAGTCTCTGGTTTCCAAAGTACCACTTGCCTGGGCTTCCAGTTGGGGGGCATGCATACATCACATTATAGAAAGTCCTCCTGATCCCTCTCCTTGAATCCACATGTCCCATGGTTCTAAGCAATACCACGGCCACGGTGCATATTGTCATTGTGTCAAGAGGGCACGCAAAGGGCAGCGGAGCCACCCGACAGACAGGAAATTTGGACTCTCTTAATGGCTGGTTCTCTGGAGAGGAAGGGGCAGCACATAAAGTAAGTTTTAAGGTTACATGCTTTAATTGATATTAAAACATTAATGCTTAATAGCAGTTTAAAGAGATTAAGAGGATGCACCCTCAAAATGAACAAGCTATGGTGCTATTCTGAGGTTGTGCCCATGTTGGAAATTCATGTTTGGACTTGCTGGCTGAGGAAATGCTGCTTTCTCACTTGGCTTGTAGCTGGGGATATATATTATCTTCACTTCAATTCATCCACATTTTGAGAATTTCCGACTTCCCTGATTCCTTCAAGGTTCAATGGCTTGTGGATGAACCTAGTTGGGTATCCATTTTGAGTGGATTCTGAAACCTCTTTCTCTTTCTTTATAAAGAGCTCCAGAGTAGAAAACTCATTGGCATCCTCTGTGCTCCAATAGCTGGAACCTGTTAACATGGAGATGAATCTTCATCCCTTGGGAATCATTACAACTCTGTAATTTGGGTCCAGTGTAACCACCCTGATATTACTCCCTGATGAAGATTCGGATCAAGCATTGAAACGAGTCGGGGTTGTCATGTGCACTATTATGCCTCATGGTGGATGTATGTTTTTCTCATGGACCAATTTTCTATCATGTACTTACATGTACAGTGTTTTAAAATTATTTGTAATAAACTTTTTCATTTTTAAGCTGGTATTATTAATTGTGGTTGCAGTTAAAGTCCCTTTCTGGTTTTTGCTTTTTTCTTTCACTAGTATTTCCTAACCTTGGAAGAAGCTACATGGCTGTGGACCAAAATTGTGAGAGACACTCTCCAGTTGGACATTTGCTTATCTTCGGTATCCTTTGTTCACCTGACCACAGTCTGTTTTTGGTTGTTTTTACACTTAAAGAGATTCTAATCCTTTCCCAACTCTATTAAAAACTAAACCATTTTTTTGTGTTTTACTTAAAATTTTCATCTTGGCAAAGGTCTCAAAGAAAGGCTTATCATACCCTAAAGAGACCATTTTGACTTGCCAGCAGTTAAAGAAAAACCTTATTCCCATCTAAATAAACATACGCACATTTTTTTTCATTTTCCTGTACATAAAGAATGTGTATTCTCCGGTTGTGTGTATTCTACAGACTTGCTAGACCTGTGCAGAGTCAGATGTCAATTTTGCTTCCCTTAATCCAGCCATTCATGCCCCATAATGCAGGGATTACTGAGGCTGTACAACTGGAGAGGAGAGGTGCAGGGAAAGGAAGAATTTACTAACTCTGATTGTTTTACAGTTGGAAGTGGACTTATCACTGTTAGAATTACCATGTGTTAAGGGCAGTCTGATTCTGTTTATTCTGCCACATAACTTGCTTTTCTTACCACTTAGTTATAGCAGCAGTTAATCTATTGACCAATGGCTTAACCAGCAGGTGGTCCTAAAACCCATAGGCCAGTTCTAACAAGGCTGCCCGAAATTCCACAGGCTGCTTTGTTACCTGGGCCCAAGTAGAGAAACTAGTTGTTTAGAAAATGTTTCTCCTCCCACAAAACACCTTCTGTATTAAGAGCCTTTTGTTAGGCTAAATCTGAAGAGAGGGATTAGGAGGGATAGTCTGTCACACAAATTGTTTCTCCTAGACATATAATGCATCTTACATTTAAAAGTTTACAAGCTAACCTAATGAAATGATCATTCACCAAAACAATACAGGACTGGAGGGTAAGACAACGAGCTGCAAATACAAACCATCTATGACTGGGTATCACCAACACAAAAAGAAAAAATGAAATCTTGAATAATCATCCTAACTTAACAGTCACTTATTTTGTCTTGGACAAACAATTCATAATATTCTTAAAAAAACTAAAGTATTGTAATTTTTTTTTGCTTTTGCTTTTTCTTGTTTTCTCTGTTTTCATTTTTTTTTTTTTTTTTACGTCTTTCTTTTTTTAAAATTTTCTGTTGTCTCTGCACTGTAACCAGTCAGGCAAGGCATACAGGCAGGTGGTGGAG
This sequence comes from Staurois parvus, assembly GCF_062004578.1. Lineage (NCBI taxonomy): Eukaryota > Metazoa > Chordata > Amphibia > Anura > Ranidae > Staurois > Staurois parvus. The sequence goes on from NW_028318523.1 coordinate 4,373,694, forward strand.
ACATTTAGGAAGTGGTCTTTTGTGGAAACAGAAGGTAAATCTTTCAAACTATTGCTACCCAGGCACCTGTCCCTAATAGGCAAGCTGACCACCCAGGAGAAGCTGACTGCCTGGAATAATCCACAGGGGAGCGGGGAGGCAAAGTTCCGGACGCCCCTGGCAAGCATGGCTTTTTAAAAGGATTCATGAAGGGATTGACAATTATGGTTTTGAAATGTGATCCGTCCTAAAATTTAAAGGCACGGCAATTGAAAATCTTTGCAAGGGGTCTGCTCATTGTGTGCCATAAGAAAGGGAAAAAGTGATATGTCATGATACAGCTGACAATTTATATTCCATATTTCTAGGTCTTATTTTACAAAAGGTTAATTAGGGTGGGTAAAGAAAAGGTCATTGCATTTTGCTCTTTACAGCTCTGTTTTTTAATTTTTGCCAAGAAAAATAGGGAAAATCCTTACTTGAGGAGATATAAGACTTTATGCAAAACAAGCCATACATAAAATTGTAGCTACCATGGCAGCTGAAATATGATAACTGAAGGCCCCAACCAAGGATGAATCCTTGAATGAGTGTAACTATATCAGAATTCACAGTTTTAACCCACAGGTCCACTGTAAACCAACCTCTTAAATTATACATTTGTTTGTCCATGTCCTTGTGCTTTCATATTTAGACTGTTAGCTCTACCACTCAGAGCCCTCTGATTTTGAAATGGATTGTAACTGTACTGTCTAACTCCATTTTGTAAAGTGCTGAGCAAACTGCTAGTGCTCTATAAATCCCATATAATAATAATAATGATTCTACCTTTAGAACATTTTTTTATTTGATAGAGCTTGTTTTCCATTTATGGACTTCCTGTTTTAGGGTGACAACAATTACCCACTAGCTTACAAAGCAAGCCGTGCCGTATCACTCTTGAACTCATGTTGTGAGACTATGGACGTCATGGCTGATGCACAGGGTGCCTGTAGTCCACACATGTTGTCACCTAGAGAAGCAGCAGTGGCATCAGAGGTACCTTTCATCCTGCAAGTATTGTGACCAGGGAGAGGAAGTAGTTACATGACCATCATTAAAACTAAAAAAAAAATAATGTGACGTAAGCAAACTTTTTGAGCCTATTTTAATACTCATCTCTGTTGCTTTGAGGGGCATGGTATGCCTTAAGTGTTTTTTTTTATTCCTTTACATCTGATTTTTTACATTTGTGTATAGTCAGGCACTAGACATACTATTTAGTTGTATGGTTTTGTGTTTATTGCAAAATGTGGATCAAAGATACTGAAGCAAATCTCCAGCTAACACACAGTCTCCAAATCTGGAAGTCAAGTTTTTATTACGGTATGTGTCCCCATCAGGAAGACTTATCAAAACAGTGTTCATTTTTTGTCTTCCAGTCCTAAAGGTTCAAGGGGTAGTACACCCAAAAGGAGTAAAGTGATAGTAAGTGTACAGCAGTCACAGGACAGGGATCTTGTGGACTGGTGGGGGGGGGGGGCAAACACAACCAAGTAGCCCTTTCATGGTAGAGACAGAGTTCTGTAGGTTTAGGAAATGTATCATACAAAATGTGCCATGGTGCCATAGTGATTGGTGGGCACAATAAAAGGTGCATGTTCCTAAAGGACATAGTCTATTGTAACACACCTTCATATGTTCCAGCACCATCTTCCTTTGTGGCTATTAGCGTTGAGTAACATGACATTTCAAAGCTGCAAAGCCAAAGCTTGAACACTTCTAACATGTACCTGGTAAAGGCCAAGCTGAAGAGATGGCTTCCCTTACACCTCCTGTCCAGTCTTTCCCCTGGGGTTTGTAACATGATATAACAGAACAAGGTGTGGCTTGAGTACCAGTAGTAAGCTCTGGCCAGATGAAGATCTGGGTAATTCGGGAGCACTGGAAGTCATGCAGAATGTCCTCACAGGAAGTTGTGTATGGAGAGGACAGAACCATGGTCAGACCAGGACTGACCATTTGGAAACTCGGGCACTGCCAGAGGGCCCGGGGTCAGTAGGGGGGCCCCATGAGATGCCCCTGGTACCTTTTTCATAGGCTTTTTTGAGTTTGGGCAAAGACACAGGGGCCCCATGATCCCCTATTGCCTGGGGGCCCCATGAGTTGTCAGTCCGCCCCTGGGTCAGACACACAAGTTTGTAACAACTGGGCAGCGGAGATGCAAAAATAGAAGAAAAAAAAGGAATGGAAGCCAGGCCAAGGTCAGTATCACATGGCCAGAAAACAGTACCAAATCAGCAGAGGGGAGATGTGATCAAATCACAGGCCATCGATCACTAGTGGAAGATTCGAGATCAGAAGGCAAACTGGGTCAAGCACTGATGCAGTAGAAAGGTCTGGTCATGGGTCACAGGAGCTGACAACCATTCAGCAATTACCTTGATCTGTGAAATGCTTTAAATAGGCCACTGGGCACCAAACTAGATGCTGGACATGCATACTAGTTCATATTATTACATACACGCAAATGCATGCACAGCCATGATTCTGTGCACAGGTCCACTGACTATTCTATGCACATGTGCAGATCGATCTTTGAGCACAACCACATACTCGGGTTTCCTGACATCCTTCAGACAATTGCTATGGTTGCAGATAGCTATATAATGCCCAGTGTGTGTCACAGCTCTGATCAATGTCTAAATGATGAAGTATTCCCACTCAGCCCAACACGTCTTATTTGTACTGGTCAACAAGGCAAATTCCTGCTAGCCCTTTACATCATAGCAACTGGCATTTTGTCAACTGGTAGAGTCTTTTTGATGACTTTTTTTCTATATATAACACAACACCCTCCACTCTTATGTTCTATACTAAGTAAATAAAAGTACATTATTATGCATTTCACTGTAAAGTGATATTTTAAACGATTGATGGATAATATGAATACATATTAGGCTTATATTGTAATATGTTCAAATATTAGGTCTGCTGATAATAATACAGTCCAATGTCTCAGCCATTTCTCTACTTGTGCATTACAAATATTTTAGCATTAACATAATGACTAGGGCAATCACTTTACCAGCAAAGCAATGGCATTCTCCTAATGTACAGTTTTCTAGAATGAGGGAGAAATGGAAATGATTTTCTTTGTATGAAAACAGTCATTTGTGTAAATGGATCAATTTGGTTTATAGGAAAACTTGCTTAGAATTTACCTTATACTACATTCAGGATTCTGTGTGTGCTCAAGTGATCTTAAAGGGAAAACTTCAGTCATTTTTTTTTTTAATGTACACACGATCAGCTTAATCAACATTATAATTCCCACATGTAGTAATTCTTGAAAAAAGCATTAAATATAACTTGTAATATATATTCACATAACAATAGCTTAAAGCAGATTTCCAGGATAAACCTAACTAATCTTAAAAATGCTCCATCCTCCTTCTAATACCGATGCTGACTAACCTGTGTAAGATGTATATACTTACCTATTTATGCGCTCCAGTCCGGTCACATGATTTCCCTGTGTTAGCCAGCCCCGAGTGCAGGGGAGAGGAGAGAGCACTTGAAAGATACTGGAACACCGGGGTGTGGTGATGTCACCCATAGGCTCCTATGACCCATCAATTATTGGTTTTCCCTCCTCTCCCCTGCAGCCACTGCTGGCTGACACATGGAAACCAGATCGCATAAATGGACTGGAGCAGGCTGAAAATAGGTAAATATACAAATCTTTCCTAAACAGGTAAGTTAGCATAAGTGTTAGGAAGAGGAGGGCATTTTTAAGATTAGTTAGGTTTAGGCTGGAATTCTATTTTAATCTGTCTCTTACAACCTTCACTTTATTTTATATGCAAAGCCAAATGTTATTATTAGTTTTGTATTAACAACTTGGTGCCTCCCGGCCCTTTAAGGGGTTTTTGACACCGGGAAGAGTGGCAGGGTTTAGGGTCATGTGACCGCCGTAATTGGCTGCCACAGTGGTCATTGGCCGCCACATAATCACACATCGCCGTCATTGGCTGCCACATAATCAGAAAACTCCTGATCGCAAGTAGCGATTGGGAGATTTCCGTGAGGAGCCGATAACTCTGCCAGGAGGGCACGGCGTGCACTCTCGGCACATGTTTGTTTACATTGGGTATGCAAATATGCGGCCTCTCGCCATCTAGGCCCAGCCACCAAGAGGCTGCATATTTGCGCCCCATCGGCACCAAGGAGTTAACTGTTGAGTAATTAGAACTTCTGGCAGGTTTTTATTGCTGTCTTTGTTCTCACTGGGGAGATTCATCTTTGCTATTGGTTTTGGTGACCATTGTCACCATAATTTTCTGAGTTTCACTTGAACAGAAGATGAGGGGAAACCGTCTGGTGGGGAAGTTTGTTTTAGAGAGATCTCCTCCTACTTCCTGCGGCGTCTTTAGGACAGGAAGTAAAGGAATTGTTGTTGATGGACATAGACAGAAAGGAAAACCAGAAATGGGTTCTAACCTTTCCTTTTCCTATGCGAAGTTTTAAAAAATGTTGACTTTATAAGGTTTTTGTATCTCATGTCGACTATTTTTAATATTTTACTATGCAAATCTACTTTCTTGTATCCTGGCATTATCTCCCTTGTAGGGAGTCCGTAAGCATTTGACATACTGGAGGAGATTTACTAGAACTGGTGCGCACAGAATCTGGTGCAGCTGTATATAGTAACCAATCAACTTCAGCATGTTTAATTAAACTTTGACAATAAAACCTAGAAACTAGGTATGGGGCTGGGTGTTTGGGTAATATCTCCAATACAATGACTGAAGAAGAAAGTTGGCTGCTGCAGAACTGATGGTAGAAAAGAGGGAGTGCATACAACTGTCAGTGCAGGGCAAGGGCAAACTAATAAGTAAGTACTCCATAATGTTCATGTATTTTGTACATACTTACCAGTTGGGTTAGATTTACTAAAACTGGTGCACACAGAATCTGGTGTAGCTGTACATAGTAACCAATCAACTTCAGCATGTTCAATTGAGCATTGACACTAAAACCTAGAAACTGATTGGTCACTAAGTAAAGCGACAGCAGATTCTGTGTGCCCCATTATTAGTAAATTTCCCCCAACTGGCAAGTCTATACTCAATACATGCACATTATGGAGTACTTATTTATCAGTTGGCCCTTGCCCTTCACTGACAGTTTCATGCGCTCCCTCTTTTCCACCATCTGTTCTACAGCCGCCATCTTTCTTCTGCAGTTATTGCACTGGAGATGTTACCCCGACATCCAGCCCCATACCTGGAATCTTACAGATGGCGGGAGTGTACATTGCACTGTGCATGTGTTGCAGGCAAAACAAAATACTATTGACAAGGGGAAGAATTTTTTGCAAGAAAAGATTTGAAAATGTCTACTCTACTTACTTTAATTCTGCTTTAGGTACAATGCTGTCTTCCAACCTATAAAGCCCCCCCCCCCCCCCCATTTTTCTCTCCACTTTACACCAAGTCTTTGTTCTTCCTCGCTGCTCCATCGCCCTCATCTCCAGCTCTTCTTCTGCAGCCGCCATCTAACTTCTTCAGTCTCTGGGCAGCCACTGATGATATGGTTCCCCCATGCAAATGTACTGGGCTTCTGTTGTCCCAGAATCCGGCTCCAGCCTTGGAGTCTAGAGGTGCCGAGAGTGTACGCTGTACTGCACATGTGTCACAGGCAAAACAAAATCCTATTAAAAAGGGAAAGACTTTTTTTTGCCAGAAGATATATATATAAAGCCTCCTTTACCAAAAGAACCAACCGACTTTAATTCCACTTTGAACACAATGCCGTTGTCCAACGTATAAATCCCTCCACTTCATCCCTGTACTTTATGCCAAGTCTTTGCTCGGCTTTCCATTTAATATTGTATTGCAATGTTCATCTAGCATACATTTCACTGTACACGTTAGTTTTTTAGTTTACTACAAGATCTTTCTAAGGTTGTTCAGTGCAATCTTGAGCCAACAAAAGCAGAGAATTAGCCCTGCACCTAGCTAAACAACAGGAAGGGTGGCTGGCCTAATCCGCAATGGCTGGCAGATGTGATGCTTGAGAAATAATGAACCTTTTCCACCTGAACAGGATGCTGCTCCATTGTCTGTCTGTCTATACATAACATGTGTGGTCTCCACACATTGGCCGCATCAAGTTCCCCTGAGCCACACAGATCTCCTGGCTGGAGGAACTGTTGTCTCTATACGCCTTTACCCCTTCAATTCACCTAATGGAGGGGCCGAGAAGTCTCTCATTTTGTTATAAGAAGCCATTATGGGACACAGAGATCATTCTTAAATGTGCTCTTTACACAATGATTATTCATTACCACATACAGCAACAGCGCCATACACAGGCACATCACAAGTACTGCAACCATAAACAACAACTGCAGGCGATCATAGAAGAACACCAACCCATCTGCATATATGCTTTTATGAATATCCCCAAATTATTCTTCTATTCAGCCAATAAGTTATTATCTGTTATCTATAAGTCTGTTGTTATATTGTTACCAGGGTTGCACCAATATCGTTTTTTTATCGGCAAGTACGAGTACCGATACTTGTGTTCAAATACTTGCTGATACCAATTTACTTATAGCTTTGCGGTGTGATTTGAGCCCATAAAAAATGAATAGGCTCAAATCACAGGGCAAAGAATTGCATATGATTTAAACAGGATTGCGGTGCAATTCCTGTCTGAATCACATGAAGCTAAAGTCACTATGACAAGTCTGGGTTCACACATGAGCAGGGGCGGACTGACAACTCATGGGGCCCTGGGCAATAGGGTATCATGGGGCCCCTGTGACCTTGCCCAAACTCAAAAAAGCCTATGAAAAAGGTACCAGGGGCATCTCATGAGGCCCCCTACTGACCCTGGGCCCTCGGGCAGTGCCCTAGTTTCCAAATGGTCAGTCCGCCCCTGCACAGGAGCTGTGAGGGAAACAGCATGTGATTTGGACAGGAGTTGGACCGCATTCCTGTTCAAATCACATGCCATTCTTTGCAGTGCGATATGAGCCCATTCATTTTGTATGGGCTCAAATCACACCGCAAAGGTATTGGTTTCTGGTATCAGAGCATTTGCACAAGTACTCATGCAAATGCTTAGCATCAGCACTGATACCCAGGGGTGTATTTACCACAAGGCAAACAAGGCATTTGCCTAGGGAGACATTTTTCAGGGGGGGCAGCACTGCCCCTTGGAAGCAGGGATGGAAGAAGAAACACACGAGTCATGGGGACCTGGTGGGTTCCGAGAGATACTTTGGGTTTCATGACGGTGTATGCACAGCCCGACTCTTGTTCCTGGGGATGTCCAGAGCTGTGAAGGTGAGTGTCTTACTCTCTCTCACCATGGGGGATGGTGTGGTGGGCAGTGACAGTGGAAGGCTCGGGTGGAGGGCAGAGGTGCTCTTGGGCAATGTCAGGCTCTTTCTACGGGGGGGGCACCAATTTTTGTGTTGCCTAGGGCATCACAGAACCTAAATACACCCCTGCTGATACCAGCATTGGTGCAACCCTAATTGTTACTGCAGACAAACTGAACAAATCAGACTGTTAGTGTTGGTGACTCTGAAAGCTGCTAGGTGAAAAAGGAGGTACACGGGGGAATTTAAAGTATACGTAAAGCCAAACACTAAAAGCTAATAAAATCTTTCATATGCTGAAATCTTTTAATCATTTTTAATTATGATATTTTAAATCAACAGCTTTTATTGAATTAATACCTAGTGATCCTGCCATGAAGGATCTTGTTCAGATACTTCACTTCCTGTTATGAGGTGAGAGTGCTTTGGCCTTGAATCCCAGCAGTGCTGATGCACATTGATGGTTCACTGGTTGCAACATCAAAAAACCCACTTTGAGAAATGCCATGCAGCCATTGCTTGCAGGTACTGTTGGCAAAGAGGCTACAGGAGATCAGCAGCATTGATATGCAACAAAGAATGGTAGAAAAAGGGTAATAAAATAACTAAAAGTCATCCACTTAAGGTTTACATCTACATTAAAAAAAAACTTGTAAGGAAGTATTGCGGCTGCCATTGCTGACCCTCTCTTTTGAAAATGCTGTTTTCTTGGCTGTCATGCAGACCCAATGTATTCAATACATTCCGAGTCACTGACTTGGAACATGTATGCAGATTAGGAGTTCTGGCTTTACATCTAAATTAGCATATAAGTTTCCCCTTGACCATGCACAGTTTCCCCTGCTTACCACATGTAGCCCACCATTTCAGTACCACCAACATGGTCAGAAAAATGTTGCCAGTCTGCCATCTTGTGCCTCTGGCATCCACACCAAGATCCCACCACTCCATACAACCTATATACTGGGCACTGGGTAGATGGACCCCTGCCACAGCCTTCTGTACCTCTAGTAACCACATACAACCCAGCACTAGAAGGAAAAAGAAAAATAATCAAAGATTTACAACCCATCATAACAGAGGATGGAACAAAATGAAAGAAATATTCCAGCAACCCCCAATACTGGCTTTCAGACAACCCCCCAACCTCAGAAATAAACGAATCAGTAGGAAACTTCCTTCTGATTATGATGTCGCAAATAATGGCAGCAAAACATGCAATAAGAAACGCTGCAAGCTGTGCAACCAAATCAATCCATCAAAAAGTGTCAGACACTCAAAAGGGATCTTCAATATCTCCGGATCATACAGCTGCACCTCCAGTAATGTTGTGTACCTTATCCAGTGCAGAAAATGCAGCAAAGGATCTTATGCTGGTGAAAAAGGACAGAAGTTGCAAACAAGGATGAATTTGCACAGACATACCATCAAGGAACATAAAGAAGATGATCTCTGCACACCTGTAGGACACCATTGCACACAACCAGGCCACACAATGGGAGACCTCAATGTTTTGGTTCTGAAAGGAAAATTCAAATCTATCCAGGAAAGAAAAACATTTGAACTAAGAATGATAATTCTATTTGACACAAAAGATAACGGCCTTAACTTGTACATGGGATTCCTCAACCATTATCCGACAGTTTCATGACTATCTATTAGCTGAAGCTTGACCCCCTCTGTGTGAGTGTAGTATCCCCCCCCCCCTCCCCCCCTCGCTCTTGATGTATCTTATCTGTAGCCTTTTTTTTTTTTTTTTTCTCAATCCCTTCTAACATTCTGCTTTAACTTTGTGATTTGTAATAGTACTGTTTGGACTTTTAAGAAGGGGACATACCCCGAAAGCTTGTCCTCAAAATTGTATGTTAGTGCAAATAAAAAAAGTATCACGGACAGTACTCAATTGTTTCTGTCACAAATGCACTAATACGGCTACAATCACCTCAAGCAAAATGGAAGATACTTATAGCCTTGAAATTTGTCCAAAGTCTCCAAGTGTTTTAAAAAGGTAAGGTGTAGTAATAATGGGGTTAGTAGTAGGAAACAAAAGGGGAGATTCACAAAAACTTGAGTGTACAAAATCTGGTGCAGCTCTGCATGGAAAACAATCAGCTCCCAAGTTTTATGGTCAAAGCTTAATTGAAGAAGCTGAAGTTAGAAGCTAAATACAGATATATGGAGAGCGCTTATAAGGAAACTTCAAAGCAGATAGCATAAGAGACAGTGACAGCCTATGTGCTGACGTCATGCCGCTGTGTCTGTGACTACGAACGGTGGCCATCTTGGTATGTGAATTCACCCAAGTCTGTTTATCTTTCTACGTGGAATGTTTTATATCCATTTTAATAAAAGTATTACAATATATATCACTTTCTGTGGTTAGCTTTTTTCCCAGGATAAGTCCTTTTTGGGAAAAGACTCTGAGCATTTTATCTGAGTGATCAGCGATTCCTGCTACTATACCAGTAGCTTTCTGGTGAGTGCATAGCGGTGGTGGAATTTTCACTGGATCCTATAGCACCTGTTTGGAATTGAACACATTGCTGTGTCTTGTAGTGCCACTGACACAATATTTGTTCACCAAATTGACTGTATTCTTGTCACATTGACATATACTGGATGGACTTTATCTGTTCACTGCTTTACTAAGATATACATTGCTATTTCAGCACTAATGTCTCACTGAGAGATATTTATTATTCAACTTGCACTGGTGTTATATTTGATGTGTTATCAATATTTTGAAGATTTAATATTTATATTATAAATCTCCCCCAGTGTGTTGTCAGTAAAAATGCTTAGTTTGTAATAATTGTCCTGAAGAGAGCTTAACATACTTTTTACAAGGTTTATTATTTTATGATCTTGTCTTATATGATACGATAATAAAAATATAATAATATTAATAATAATGAAAATAATAATAATAATAACAACAACAATAATAATAATAATAATATAAACTATTTAGTATAATATTCTGTTAAATAAAAATGTGTTATGAAAAAATGCAATTGCAGTAAGATATTAGTGCGTAGAATTGTCCGATTTGTCATACCCAGAGGCGTCAGATTTTCAGACTGGGGTGTTTCTCTTCACTACTGCAGAGAATGATGGCGCAGGTGGCACAAGAAGTGGAAGTGAGTATTCGATGCTTTCTTTGCATTTATTTTTAAGATTGATTTGAGCTAAATTTCACTTTAAAACTGAATTCTAGGGAAGTAGCTAAACACACCATTACACATGGCTTACAAATATTGTTTCTGTTTTATCTGCCACAGAATTTCTAATCTGATGCAGACATCTTTGCCTGGCTGCTAGCCATTTCTGGGAACCTCACTACAGCAGTGAAATGCCACACATGTAGAGCATCACCACTATGATGTAGTCATCTCTTGGATCACCCTGCTCTTTCCTACTGTCTGCATGCCATTCCTGTCCCAGAACATTACTGTACAGGGGATAAAAGGAGGCAGATCTCAGGGCTGTCCCTTGCCGTGCTTCATGTCCACCTATAATTGTCCTTAGTCTGATATCAAGCATCAATCAACTCACTTTCTCTGAGCCTGAGCTGTCCTAGACAAGCCCCAGTCTGTGACTGGACAGTGAAAGGAGAAGTAGCACAGTGATGAACTCTGGCTCTCTGTTTTCTCCTCCTATCAGAATGCTCCTTGTCAGCACATGAAGTGATTGTCTCCTTGGACTTCCTCTCATACTTCCTCTCACACTTAACTCCTGCTGTACAGTGGACCCTAAGAGGCTGATACCAAGTCAAATTCAGGTACTTTTTGCTGTTTGTAATAAAAAAAATAAAACAATGATGCATTAATGATTACAGAGCTGCATTAACTCCAAAAACATACTGGTAGGTTAAATGGCTCCTGTCTAAATTGACCCTAGTATGTGCATGTATGAAAGTGAGGTCAGGAATTGTAGACTATATATGTAGACTATATGTAAAGCGCTGCATACATTATATATATATATATATATATATATATATATATATATGCATATCCGTAATAATAATCATTAATTTGTCTCCTTCATACCTGCCTAGAGTTCTTCTCTAAACTGATACCACATTCATGTTTTCATGTTAGCGTCATAAAAATAACTGGAGATGTATACTCAATGACAAGACACCATATTCTCTTTTCAAGACACAAATAGAAGTTGTAGTACTCTCATGTCCAGGTACCTGCGAACATACCAAAAACAATTCATTGAGTTAACTAGAGAAATACCATTTCTCTAGGTCTTCCTCTCACCATTTTAAGATTTCCTTGCCTTATAATTGGTGTTTCCATGGTATTCAGGCTATATGGTAACACCAAGACAAGAAATGTAAGGAGTAAAAAGCCATCCTCAAGGCAACAGTAAAAGACGTATAGATTAAACCCAGTGTTAACGGTACACTTAAGGAGCATAGATAGTGAGCTTAGCTGAGGGAACTTACAGATTGGTGATTTCAATGGCCTCTAAATGTGGTCACTTCATGGTCTTTTGTCAAGCTAATACTTACCAGCCTTAGGACATGAAGCTGGCTGGGTCTGCAGTGTAATGTAAGGAGAGCAAGTTGAAACTTTAGAGGCATTGCTCACCATTACCAAAAAACTGCCTACTAATAAAGGGCATCTGTAGATAAAAACAAACTGGGCAGCTTTGACTAAAGTTGGATAATGCCCTTGCTTTAAGTGTGGGCCATTTACACATCACCTGAAAGGTGATTGGAAAACTCCCATTGGTGGTAGACCTCTCTCCTACTTTGTTGCTAGGACATTGCTAAGAGACTCATTGCTGTTTAACTCTACTGTTGCAGCCCATCAAAGCCCAACTCCAAAAAGCAATCCTCAAGGAAACAGTAAAGACGTATATATTACATTCAATATTACCGGTGAATTTAAAGAGCGTAGACTGAGAATTTTATAGATTGGTGATTTCCTTATAGATTTATTCATTTCATGGTGTTTTATCAAGCTATTACTTACCAGGCTTAGGCCAAAAAGCTGGCCATTTACACACCTCCTGAGGGCTGGTTGGAAAAGTCTGGGGGGTGGTAGACCTCTGTCCTACCTTGTTGCTAGGACATTGCTAAGAGACTCATAACTGTTCACCTCCACTGTTCCAGCCCATAAAAGCCATTTCCAGGAATTACAAAAAACGCCCCTTACAGCTTACATCACCATGCACTGTAAGGGTTAAATGTTCATTACCTCTTGGATATGAGGAATAAGGTGTAGTACTTACTGGCACTACAGCTCTCTCCTCAGTTTTCCGCTATGCCTTGCCATCCTCACATACAGTGCAAGGCCATTGCCCCTGCATTATACTTAATGATGTCATTGTGCTACCTTGGCTCAGAGGATCTTACCAAAGAGGCTTCAAGGTATTGGTTGAACAGATGGAGAAAACCTGTCAGAGTGAAGAATAAACTATTATAATTTTTGAGTATTTAATTGCAGTGTGGGCAGAGATGGGCTTTATGAAAGCAAAAGGCAGCAAAAAAATCTTAGGCTTCATTAACACTTTAAAAGGACATTTAACAAGCATGTCATAGCATATAATATATATATATATATATATATATATATATATAAAAATACATCTACCGGTAATTGTAATTGGAAAGTGCAATATGCAGAAATTACTATACACCGCCTAAACCGACAGTATTTTTTTTTCTTGTTCAAACTTTTATTAATTTCAGAAACATGAAAAAGAAACAAGCATAGGACAATCCATGAACATATACAGGCATAAATGAATATAGAAAAACATGGTGTCCTACGGGGAAGAAGAATCTTGTTACGAGGCACCATATAAAAACATGAAGGGACACTGTGGTACAAGGGAAGATAGGACCTGAGTGTACAACTGAGAGGGAGCACTGTTCCCAATGACCATTTGGGGGTTCCGTATGAGGCATGAGGAGGGGGGCAAAAGTGAGCTGGAAGAAGAAAAAGAAAAAAGGAGAAAAGAAAAAAAAGGGGAGGGGAATTAGAAGAGATTAAAAGTGACAGTGGAGTACAGTATTTATTTATGTAGTTAATATTTATCCAATGGTATTTTAAGATAGGCTGAAGGCAGTATGCATGTTTTCTTTTCCTGGGGAGGAGTAGACTATGGGTAAAACACCATACTGCCAGCGTACCAAAAGGGAAGCAAGGGGATCATTACAACAGGAAGGCTGGGTACAGAGGGTTCGAAATTCATCCAGTTCAGAAGGAACCAGCTGAAGTTCGATCTATGTGTTGCCCTCTTCAACTTCTGTCCATAAGGCACACTGCTGATCAGTCTATTCTGATAGCGGAGAGTCACCTCGCTTGTGTTGATGGAGAATCTGTTCCTTTTCTTTTTTTTTGTTCAGCCCACAGGCTGAACAAAAAAAAATATGCCCAGCCTAACTTTCCCGCTCCAGGTCTCTCTCTGTGCATACAGAAGATATGGCCTTGTGTAGCTGGAAATTCAACCGGACAGAAAAGTCATCACAAATCTATAAGTACAATATGTCTGTCCCTGTCTGATATAGTACCTGTGTAGAATGTTATATACACTACACAGCCAGACGTTTATCTTATTTAGGCTTGATTAACATCCCCGTTCAAAATCATGAATATTAATATGGAGGTTGCCCCCCCATTTCCCTTGGCATCTCTTCTCAGAAGGTTTTTTAAGTGTGTCATTGAGAATTTTTGCCTATTTGGCCAAAAGAGGTGTTTAAAGGTCAAGGTCAGGGTTTTGTACAGGCCACTCGAGTTTCCTACACAAAACATATCAAATCATATCTTTATGGACCTGGCTGTGTGCTCCTAAACACAATATTGTGGAGGAGTGTCCACAAACCTTTGGTCATATGTGACAATACATTTTTATAGATTTTACCAGCAGGCTGTAATGGAGATGAGTTGCGGCAGGCAGCTGAGCTGTGGAGTGAGAACCCTTCCATGGATGAGAGAATTATGTGGTGTCCACAGATCAGCAAAGTGATCATAATGAACTCAGTCACCCCAGATCAATATAAGTCACAGATAAGGGAAGAATCAGTCACAATGGAGGGTTGGCGGAATGTGCCCGAAGGGATGATCAGGGATGAGTGGCCAAGGACACAGTATCACCACCACCGTACTTACAATAATAGCAGGTTATGGAAAACAATAAAGAGGACGCCATGGTGGGTCAGCAACCTTATACTTACAAGGATAGCCGTGCCTGTAGCCATGTTCTCTCTTGAAAATCTGTTTTGAAAATATGTTTCTCACATGACATGTCACCAACAGAAGGCATTTGGAAGACTTTAAAAACAGGTGGAAGAAGGTTCTGCGGCCTGAAGAGACCACAATTTAGCTTTTTGGCCATCAGACTAAACTTTTAGATTTACATAAACCAAACACTGTACATCATAATAAACACACCATCTTCACTTTGAAGCATTGTGGTGGAAGCATCATAGAGTGGGGATTCTTCTGTATTGCAGGCCCTAGAAAGCTTGTGAGGATGGAAAGTAAAACGCATACAGGTGAAACTCAAAAAATATTGTGTAGAATATCGTGCAAAAGTTAATTTATTTCAGTAATGCAACTTAAAAGGTGAAATTAATATATGAGATAGACTCATTACATGCAAAGCAAGATAGTTCAAGCCGTGATTTGTCATCATTATGATGATTATGGCTTACAGCTCATGAAAACCCCAAATCCACAATCTCAGAAAATTAGAATATTACATGCAATCAATAAAACAAAGATTGTACATAGAACAATATCGGACCTCTAAAAAGTAGAAGCATGCATATGTACTCAGTACTTGGTTTGGGCCCCTTTTGCAGCAATTACTGCCTCAATGTGGCGTGGCATGGAAGCTATCAGCCTGTGGCACTGCTGAGGTGTTGTGGAAGACCAGGATGCTTCAATAGCGGCCTTCAGCTCTTCTGCATTGTTCGGTCTCATGTCTCTCATCTTTCTCTTGGCAATGCCCCATAGATTCTCTATGGGGTTCAGGTCAGGCGAGTTTGCTGGCCAATCAAGCACAGTAATCCCACGGTCATTGAACCAGGTTTTGGTGCTTTTGGCAGTGTGGGCAGGTGCCAAGTCCTGCTGGAAAATGAAGTCAGCATCCTTATAAAGCTCGTCTGTGGAAGGAAGTATGAAGTGCTCCAAAATCTCCTGGTAGACGGCTGCGTTGACCCTGGATTTAATGAAGCACAGTGGACCAACACCAGCAGATGACATGGCTCCCCAAATCAACACAGACTGTGGAAACTTCACACTGGACTTCAAGCATCTTGCAGTGTGTGCCTCTCCACTCTTCCTCCATACTCTGGGTCCTTAGTTTCCAAATGAGATGCAAAAGTTGCTCTCATCAGAAAAGAGGAATGTGGACCACTGAGCAACAGACCAGGTCTGTTTTTCTTTAGCCCAGGTAAGACGCTTCTGATGTTTTTTATTGTTCAGGAGTGGCTTGAGAAGAGGAATACGACATTCGAAGCCCATGTCCCAGGATCCGTCCATGTGTGGTGGCTCTTGATGCACTGACTCCAGCCTCAGTCCACTCCTTGTGAAAGTCCCCAACACTTTTGAATGGCCTTTTCCTGACAATCCTCTCCAGGCTGCGGTCATCCCTGCTGCTTGTGCACCTTTTTCTTCCACACTTTTCCCTTCCACATAACTTTCTATTAACGTGCTTTGATACAGCACTTTGGGAACATCCAACTTCTTTTGCAATTACCTTTTGAGGCTTTCCCTCCTTATGGAGGGTGTCAATGATGGTTTTCTGCACAACGGTCAGGTCAGCAGTCTTTCCCACGATTGTGATTCCTACTGAACCAGACTGAGAGACCATTTAAAGGCTCCGGAACCCTTTGCAGGTGTTATGGCTGAATTAGC
Source organism: Staurois parvus (assembly GCF_062004578.1). Taxonomy (NCBI): domain Eukaryota; kingdom Metazoa; phylum Chordata; class Amphibia; order Anura; family Ranidae; genus Staurois; species Staurois parvus. Next base: position 4,389,936 of record NW_028318523.1, read on the forward strand.
TGATTAGAGTGGGACACTTTGAGCCGAGAATATTGCACCTTTTCACAATATTCTCATTTTCTGAGATTGTGGATTTGGGGTTTTCATGAGCTGTAAGCCATAATCATCACTTTTATGACAAATCATAAACTAACTAGCTTGAACTATCTTGCTTTGCATGTAATGAGTCTATCTCATATATTCGTTTCACCGTTTAAGTTGCATTACTGAAATAAATGAACTTTTGCACGATATTCTAATTTTTCGAGTTTCACCTGTATAGCAAAATAAAGGTGAATTCTGGACGAATGCTGATTCAGCATGCCTAAAATTTAGGCCTATGTCTTCCTGTAAAAGAAAAAATGTAATGTTCTGCAGTGACCAAATCAGAGTTCATATCTCGATCCAATAAAAAAAATCTGTGGCTGAAACTGTGAAAGGCTGTTTACTCTCAATCCCCATGCAACCAAAGCTGGAAGAGAGAAATGAGAAAACATTGCTTTGACTGGATATGCAAAGCTGATGGAGACCAACCCACACAGACTCAAGGCTTAATTGCTGTCAAAGATACCTATACTATATACTGAGTTGGAGGGGGTATATACTTTTGCAATCAGTTATTATGTTTTTTTTTTTGTTTTTTTTTTAATCGCCTTTCAGAGATCTGTTTTTACTTTGACATTAAATTCTATTTCTATTGTTAACACTGAAACAAGAAAAGATCTATGGAAGTGAATACATTTATATATACATTAACTATAAGCACTCTTTGTAAAATAAATTAATTAACTAATTCAAGTAATATAAATGCATTCATAATATTTTGTCATCTTTTTTTTTATTTTTTATTTAGGTTAAAGGGTCAGCACACACAGCATCTAATTGTTCCTTGGGATACCAAAGGTCTGCTCAAAGGTTGTCAAACATTCTTAAAATAAATACCAAACCTCAATTAAAGAAAAAAATCTTGTTTTCCCTGGAATAAAATGCAGATTTGTTTCAATTGCATGTAGCTGCCCCTTTCTCTAAATAAGTAAGGGGTTGTCTGCTGCTCTCTGCAGGAGGCTCTCCTGCCATTAAAAAAAATGCTTCTCCACACCCAAACCCCTAGGTGCTTCCACTAAATACAAAATCTAATCTTGCAAGGGTTTTGCAATTTACTTGTGTAATTGTCCATGGCTGAGACATTTATTTAAACCTCTTATGTGACATTACCTGGCTTTAACGAGATGTTAATAACAGCATTAGATAGATCTAGTACACAGGTAGCTTTTACCACACCAAGAACACCTGTGTCCAAACTATAGTGCAGACAATATTTACACTTCTCAAATGGAATACGCTGTTTATTGGGTAGAATACAACTGATAATATTCAACAGCAAACGCCATCCAATGGTAATAAAGGCACATGTTAACTGCTTTTATGGAAAGAGTCTGGAAGAAATGAAATATTAAAAAATGTGTACAAAAATAACACCAATTATTTCATGATAAAGTATTACTTGTATTAAAATAATTATAATAAAAAAGTATAACAATAACACTAATAATAACACTACTACTACTACTAATTATTATTATAGCTTTTATTATTATTATTAATATTATTGTTGTTGTTATTATTATGATTATTTTTTTCTTTTAATGTTATTTTATGAATGTATCATCAGCACTTCCTATCTAATGGTAATAAAGGCAAACGTTTACTTTTATGGAGAGAGGCGAGAAGAAATTCAATATTATGTGTAAAAAAACAGCACCAAATATTTAATGATAAAGTATTACATGTATTAACATGATAATAATAATAATAATAACACTTCTACTACTACTACTACTACTGATAATAATAATAGTTGTTATTAATATTATAATCCTTAGTAATATTTTTTATTATGTTATTTTAGTAATGTATCATCAGCAATTTCTATCCAATGGTAGTAAAGGCAATCGTTAACTGCTTATATAGAAAAAGGGTGGAAGAAAATAAATATTAAAACGTGTTCAAAAAAAGCACAAATAAAATTAATAAAGTATTATTTGGATTAAAAAGATAATAATAATAATAATTAGTATTATTATTGTTGTTGGTGGTGAGGTTATTACTATTATTATTACTATTGTTTTATTAATATTTTGTTTATTATTGTAATTGTATTACTATATTTGCAGTCTGTAGATAGATAGATAGATAGATAGACAGATAGATAGATAGATAGATAGATAGATAGATAGATATTGATAGATAGATAGATAGATAGATAGATAGATAGATATTGATAGATAGATAGATAGATAGATAGATAGATAGATAGATAGATAGATAGATAGATAGATAGATAGATCAGTAAGTATTTGAATGCCTTATAAATTTTGAAAGTATGATTTTTTATTTTTATTGTGCTTGAGGTGATTGTAGCCGTTTTAGTGCATTTGCGACAGAAACAATTGAGTACTGTCCGTGATACTTTTTTTATTTGCACTAACATACAATTTTGAGGACAAGCTTTTGGGGGTATGTCCCCTTCTTCAAGGTCTCTGTGTGAGTGTAGTGTTTCCCCCCCCCTCCCCCCCTCGCTTTTGATGTATCTTATCTGTAGCCCTTTTTTTTTCTCAATCCCTTCTAACATTCTGCTTAAACTTTGTGATTTGTAATAGTACTGCTTAGACCGTGAAGAAGGGGACATGCCCCGAAAGCTTGTCCTCAAAATTGTATGTTAGTGCAAATAAAAAAGTATCACGGACAGTACTCAATTGTTTATTTTTATCGTATAATGAGATAGATAAATATATACAGTTTTATATATAAATATTTTTAATTTTTGCAAACAAAAATATATGTTGTATTTAATAAATAAAAATGTATTTATTAAATATATACATTAAAAAAGGCATTTGTACAAGAATATGTCTTGAATGAAGGTGTATTTTACATATGTGCCAGAAATTGCTGTATTAATACTATGAAGAACTAAAATTACTCTCAGCTGTGTTACTATTAATAGCAACAGTGCATTTCAAAGCAAGCGATGAGCCAAACTATGATTTTGTCTAAGCGGAGTGCATTTTTTAGGAACACAGCTCAGAACCTGCAATGTCATAAACAAGCACCTTAGGAACAATGAAAGCTTTTTTTTTTTTCTTTCTTTCCACCGTCCATGTAGCAGTGGGAGAGTGGCTACAAAAAATTCTGAAAGGGTATTAATCAGAAGTGGCTATAAATTCTCCAGAGTCTTCGCTCTTATAAAACTCCTCAGAAAAAGTCTTGAAGGAAATGCAGGTCAAAGCCCAAAAAAAAAAAAAAAAAGCTCTTGATCAGAGATTGCCAGAGGAAAATCTTCCCAGATGCTGTTTAATAGATGGCAATCACCCCAGGAGTGGGGAAGCCAAGTAGGCTTGAAACATGGTTGCAATTCGTAATAGGGCTTGTCACACTTAAAGCACTGCAAGTGTTATCCAGGAACAGCTGAAGCTGACTGGCAATTCATAAAGCCAACAGTTTAAAGTTTATTATGATGAAAGCACTTAATGACAGCCATCGTGAGGGGCCCATCACTTATAAAGCTGTGCTGAGTATTAGACATGTAGCATGACCACCAATTTCATGTCACAATTGCTACCATAAAATGACCTTTGGTGATTTTGTACGGCATGTGGTGGACAGCTCTTTTTTCACATTAGCGCTCTGTGCCTTTTTTTTTTAGACTATTATGCTGTCTGAAGCTTATTTGGCAGTGCCGTGTTCCTCAACCCTTGTGATTACTGCCTCCCAGTCTGCTGTAAAATCCCTCCATGCTCTACTATGGTGCAGCAAGCTGATTCTTACTTCTCACTCACCTTGGCCAGAGAAAAAAAAAAGAAAAGGGTAATATGCCAATTCGTTTAGAAATCATCAATCATGGAACATTTTACTGGAGGGGGAGGGGGCAGTCACCAATTGCCGTGCCAAACTCCATGAATTTCTATACATATCCCTCTTAGATTGTAAGCTCCAGGGATCAGGCCCTCCTATCCCTCTTGTATTGAACTGTATTGTTGCTGTATTGTCTCCCGTTATATTGTAAAGCGCTGAGCAAACTGTTGGCGCTATATAAATCCTGAATAATAATAATAATAATGAAAATGTAGGCAGACATCTTCTTAAACCTAAATGTGTCTAATGCAACCAAATTTAATCCTTTTGACTTTTTTTCATCCACTTACATAAAAAAAAAAAAAAGTTGCAGTAAGTAAAAAAAAAGCAGAGACATTTATTTAAAAAACATCCTAATGAGAAAAAAAAAGCTATGGCAGTAAATTCATATAACCATACTCTTCTTTACACCTAAATATATCTAACTTAATACAAATGCAAAAATATGATAAATAAATGAAAAATAAATAAATAAATCCCAAAAAATATGAAACCTAAATGGTCCAAAAAGAACAAAAAATGTAAAAATGTCCAAAGTGTCTCTAACGAAAAGTCTTTCCAAATCCTTAAACCCACTTGTATCCTTCTTCAATCATCCAGAATGGAATCTTCCAAAAATCTTCGTGAACCTCAAAAATATAAACTCATGATAGTGTATTACCCTTAAACTTAAACAAACATGCAAACTTGTGAAAAAAACGTGTATCATGCGAATTACATAACGTGTACTCACACGTGAGAGAAAAAAAATAAAAATAAAAAAAATAATAAAAAAATATAAAAAAAATATTAATATAAATCAATCTCTCAATGGATAAATATACTCTTGATGATATTCAAAATTGTGACCATTCCAACTTCAAACTATAAACATAAGTGATCACTCTAAAATAGTGAAATAAATGGTGAGCACTACACACTCAATATCAGTGAAACAGAGAAGTGATCTCCTTCAACTGGTGCAACAATGGATGATTACCCTCTGAGAATATAAAACAAGCTATAAACCAGTGGATAATAGTGAAACCCAAGTGATCTCTTCCAACTCGTGCAGAAAATGGATAATTACCCTCTGGAAATGAAGACAGGCTTATAACCAATCGATGACATCACTCTTCAGACCTCCTAATATTCCTGTGCCATTCTTCCGTAATCCTCATAAGGTGAAACAGGAGATAATCAGCGGTATATATAAAAATCTTAAATCTTTATTAAGTATCTTACATTTTAAGAGGAGAATATCAGCTTTCAACCATCTATAATCGCTTTTGTAAAGTCCTGTATACAGGGAACCGCATGTTCCCACTTCAAAAATGGCCACGTCCACACTTACGGTTTGCGCGAGTGCGTCAGACGTCACTTGTTCCAACGCGTTTCGTCACTTCCTGGACTTTTATGGCAGTAAATTTAAAAAAAAGTACATTATACAATAGGAGACCAGGGGCTCTTTCAGATGGGTGGTTGCGGGGTTAAAATGGGTGAGCTGAGCCTCTTGTGCACATCACTGGGTTGCAATGGGGCTCAGGTAATTATTAGGGGTGGCCGGGGGCTGGGCTGTTCTAATAGAATCATGGGCCCCTGGACAAAGTAATGCAAATGGGCCTCTACCAGCCTGCCCCAATTGAAGCACCAACTCTCAAGAATTATAGTATAAATAGTTGATAAAATGTAAAATATATTTATTAGTACTTTCAATGAAATTGATTTTAAACAATAAGAAAGCATGCCCTAACTCAAAGACTAATCAAAACAAAGGGTACAGTGTGGGGGAGGCAGAAGGGTACAGTACAGGGGGAGTCAGGAGGGCACAATACTGGGATCACGAGGGCACAATACTGGGATCAGGAGGGCACAATACTGGGATCAGGAGGGCACAATACTGGAACAGGAGGGCACAATACTGGGATCAGGAAGGCACAATACTGGAACAGGAGGACACAGTGAAGGTTCTGGGATGCTGCCCAGGCCATCCCGGGATAGCTTAGTAAAATAAAAAAGTGACTGTCCAGGCAGTCCTGGGACAGTTGGCAAGTATGATGTAATGCAAGATAATCATGGGTCCCCCAGTGCCCAGCGGTGCCCAAGCGTTAAGGCTCCATGTACAAAGGACGTTTGGAAAACACTTCTGAATGATGGAAACTGACTGCTGGAAAATGTAGGTTAAACAATGTCATTTTAGGTGCGCTTCCATACTGCGTTTATGCGCGTTTATGAGCGTTTGCGTTTAGAAGCGTTTTCTAAGATAACACCAGGAGACCTTCCCAAATGCCCAGAATGCACTGAAACATAGTAAAAAATTAACTATTTCAGACATTTTGAGAGAAATAGAGAGAGCAGAAGCAGAGAGAGCAGTATTTGTTGAGATTAGCTGTCTTTTTTGTTTTTGTGGTGTTTGGATGTGTTGCAGCTTATTGCTGTGCAGAAATTATTGCAGCAGTGTCTGACATATTTTTTTTTCATGCGAAACCTCTAAGTATGGTGTACCGGGTCCATTTGAGTACCGGGAAAACGCTTGCATTTTTCGTGATGAAAAAAGCTCTGGACAGCATCTGGAAATGGAAGAGTTAAAAACATTCTCCAAATTGATAGCCCCTGCGTGGGTGTGTTTTATTGCCTCTGTTTTATACTGTTTAAAAAATTAATAAAAACCATTGAAATAGAAAAACATTCTCCAAACGCTTATAAACGCGGCTAGCTGCGTTTACAAGCGTTTGGTGTTTGAAACGCTAATAAAACCTACTCCTGAACGCAAGTTTGGTGCATTCAAAAAAACGACTGTAAACTCAACTGCCTGTAAACGACTGTAAATGACATAGTATACACGGACAGATAGGAAAACATTAGGGAGAGTTCAGGGGCTGCTGAAAAAACTCAGAAAAGCTCCTAAACGTTAGTTTATCAGCTGCAGTGTACATGGAGCCTAAGACAGCCATGGCTGGGGGGGGGGGGACAGTTGTTTATCTTCATGCATATCATGCATGAAGGTAAAAAACCCTGAGCATTTACAACACTTTAAATCACGTGGTGGGGAGGTGATATCACACTTTCTCATCACCTGTCAAAAGCCCTCTGAAAAGCGATCGGAATGATCATTCTTCAGAGTGCACTGCAGTCCTCCATGGGTGTGAAAGAGCCCTAAGGTGTCTGTTTTCAAACAACTTTCACCCAAGATTCACACATTTGTCCAACTGATTCCAATTACCAAATGTATGAATCCTGGGGGACTGTTGAATGAATGTTGTGTGAAACATTTATAAATAAATCCCTTTATGACCTTCTCTAATATATTTTTAATTATAAGTAAGAATAGACCAAGTCACTGTAGTCTCATAAAAGCTTTAACTTGGTAATATAGTTTCAAAAGTTGTTTTTGATTGTTTGCAGATCTGCATCTTTTACTAGAATAAAGTTATTCTGCCACGAAAGTCTTTGCTTAGAGATGACAACTGTCTTTCAGCTGTTCTCCTGTGTTGTCACCCTTTCCTATGTAGCTGCCCAGGGGTTTTCAAGAGGTTATGCCAATCTGTGTATTGTGTAGTAATGGTATACAGCTCCTCCCTCGGCCCCCCTAATACTTACCTGAGCCCAATCTCGATCCAATGATGTGCACAAGAGCAGCGGCTCTCCCAGGTCTCTGTCTCCTTATTGGCACCCACTGTCAATAACAGTTAGTGAGGCTGGAGGTGAGCCACACAAAGGCGGCTCAGGAGTGAGCACACAGGAGTGCCCCCAGAGCAAGCAGCTTGCTCTGGCGATACTCATCAGCGGGGAGGGGCCAGGAGCACCGGCAGGAGACTCGAGAAGGGGAGGATCGGGGCTGCTCTGTGTAAAACCATTGCATGGAGCAGGTAAGCATAACATGTTTGTTATTTACAAAAAAATCTGAACTTTTTAGTATCACTTTAACGCCATTCAGTTTTAGATCTACTGTCAATTATAAAAGATCATATAATGGAAGGGAAAATTAGTATTTAAAGATCTGATCAAGTAATGAAACACAGTGCCCATGCTAGGCTGTACCTCCATACAAAACATATTCAATGATGGAAGGTCTACTTAAAGACAAATACTGGGGTGTCTAATTCTGTACCTCTACTTTCTAAGTCCGAGAGGGATGGAGGAACACCACACCTGCCCACCTCTACCACTAACTCCCTCTCTCTCGTTGGTCTTTGGGACAGAAAGGAAGAGAGAATTCCCTCAACAGGGACACAGACAGCAATAATAGCTGAGGTTCTTACCATTCCCCACATCCACAAAAAAGTCCAATTCACTAATACAATTGAGTCCTGTTCTCCTCAAAGTGGATGGAATTGGTTGGCCTCGAACATTGAATTTCACAACTTTACTAGGTTCACGGGTGTTGTGTAGACATGTGCCTTGTTCAGAACCATGCACAACTCAAAAGAGCAGGATCCTTTGGACTTGCATCCCGTCCTTAATTGAAATGTACATCTACACTCCAAATACAATTGCTATTGGGGTCCGCTTGCATTGCTCATTTGGATCTCTATACCCTTCAGTACACAGAATGAAAGCTGAGACTTGCACAGGGACCAATGCCCAAGGTCCATAAAGTGTATGTCAAAGATTCCTGTACTGGAGACAAACTGGAAATTCTCCCTAGAAGAAGAATGGGAAGTGATAATAATTGACAGAGGTTCTAAGTCTTCCATATTTTAACCCCCCCCAAAAAAGGAGTTGGAGTTTCACATTAAGAAGTCAGAGTTCTACTGAAAGTCAGTAAGGGTGATGCCAAGGACAGCCTAATCTCTCAAACGCTTCATGAAATGCAATAATGCTTCTCTAAGATATTAATTGTTCTCAGCAGTGCAACTATTTCCCCCACAGAAACAACTAGGAATTTTTAGTCTTCTCTCTTTTCCAATCTTCAGGACTTTTCTCATCATTAAAGTTTGGATAAAGGTGCTTAAAAATATATATACAAGGATTATCCTGGACTTTATCCATGTACCTTAACATGAGAGCAAATTCCATATTTTGAACCCATCAAAACCACTCTTGTTTACAGATGTAGTGAAAATCATCCATACAGTTTCATCTTCGACTTTAGTAAAGAATGTGAATACAGTGGTGGCGATAAAACAAAAGATATGGCAGCTCTTGAGTCTGGATTTGAGCAATGGTGAATCAACATCTAGACAATAATGTTAAATTGTACACAAAAGCAATTTTGATTTTTCTTCATATGGCCAAAACACTAGAATGCGACAGCAATTTTAGTGGATGCAAACTATGTGATTTGCCCCCTTTTTTATTTTACTGTACTGGGTTTCATAGAATGCTTCTTCGTCTTCTTCTTCTATTTCTTTTTTTTTTTTTTTTTTTTAATAAGGCAAATTGTTACATGACAAACTCATCTCCTACCATTATCATCTGCTGTTTGTGTTTAACAACAGGAGTCCTGGTCTAACAAAATGTTGTAATGGCTGTACAAATTACTCAGCTGAAAGCTTTTCACCAAACCAAACAGTATTAATCAGCAGTTCTTGGAGAAGGTGCTAATTAAAAACAATTTTCTTACTCGCTTTGCACGGTACAGCCATCTTCAGGTGCACAGTTCTCTAGATTCAGTTACTGTACACATCGTGTACTCCATTAACGACTGAATACCTCATTTAACTGTCTTCAGTTCTCCATGATATTTTTACCATCCTTTGTCTGTTAGGTTTTTACCAATTTAAGACCCTTCAGTGCATTAGCTGGATTACATCTGTGTCCAAAATCACCATTAGCGCACACTTTATGTTGAAGAAAAAAATGAATTTAAGTAAGTAATCTAACCAAACCGCCTAATACACATATAGAATATATATAGTGTATGTGAAGCTAAAACATTTTTAGTTTTGGATAGAATAGAAAACGGCTAAACCCCTGGATTTTTTATTTCCATATAGGAGAGATTTTCCTTCACTTCCTGTCTCCTGATGCAAGAGAAAGTGAGATGAAATCTTAACAAATTGAGGAGAGCTCCCCTTTTATACAGTTATCATTGGAACAGGTGTCCCCATTAGAAGATTTCCCTTCACCTCTTGTTTTTGGATTTGGCATCATTTTTATACCAGAGACAATGGTCACCAGGACCAATAATGGGACTAAACTTTCCCATTGGGGGCACAAACTCTTGCAGAAGTTCAACATCCAAAACCAAAAAAAAAACCCTTGTTATCTCTAAATGCATCTTAACTGTTTTACCTGCCCACATTTATGTAATTATATGTGGAATCTACACACTCCTGACCAGGGGCGGACTGACAACTCATGGGGCCCCCGGGCAATAGGGGATCATGGGGCCCCTGTGTCCTTGTCCAAACTCAAAAAAACCTATGAAAAAGGTACCAGGGGCATCTCATGGGGTCCCCTACTGACCCCGGGCCCTCGGGCAGTGCCCGAATTTCAAAATGGTCAGTCCGCCCCTGATTACACATCACCATTACATCACCATTACCCCTCAGTCAAGGCCTGCCACTCTGCTAGGTATGTTTGTTTTTTTTAAAAGAAAAAAACCTAGCGGTGGTAGTGCTGGTGGGGAACAACTGGAGTCCTGTTTTCAAAATTGGTATAGAAATATGCATAAAAGGGATGCATAGCAAGGTGAACGAAAAAAAGACTGAAGAGCTTGGAAGGAGCTTACTGTACTAATTATTTGATGTTAGTACAACGATCCCCCTGCTGAGCAATAGGGGATCATGGGGCCCCTGTGTCCTTGCCCAAACTCAAAAAAACCTATGAAAAAGGTACCAGGGGCCCCCTACTGACCCCAGGCCCTCGGGCAGTGCCCGAGTTTCCAAATGGTCAGTCCGCCCCTGCTCCTGACACATTCAAGGACAAGGGTGTTAAAGTCAATTTCATTGCATGCCCCATCAACATTATGGTTGCCCTCAAAGGGCCGGTTGTATCTGTAAGTCTAGTTTTCCAGAGCACACCCCCACCCCCTTGTATCAGATGTCAAGAGACCTCATCACTATCAGACGTCCCCCACCCTCCTTTACATCACAGTGCACCCCCCTTAGCTTGTGCTGCTGCTGGGAAGAAGCTGGGGGCAGAAACTGCAGGGTCTCAAATAGGACCAGAGGAATGCTGGAGTCAGCTTCTGGAGTCTGCTGAAAGCTGAGACCAGGGAAGGCAGAGATGAGGGGGTGCTGCGGTTACACAGAGAGGTGCAGGATCTGTAGGAGGCGTTCTCTCCTCCCCTCTGCTGCCAACTGCTGAGACAGGGGGGCAGAGACGAGTCTCTCCATGGCTGCATGGAGATGCGCAGGATCTGGTGGAGGTGCTCTGTCCTCCTCTCAGCTACTGACTGCTGAGCAGGGGCGGACTGACCATTTGGAAACTCGGGCACTGCCCGAGGGCCCGGGGTCAGTAGGGGGCCCCATGAGATGCCCCTGGTACTTTTTTCATAGGTTTTTTTGAGGTTGGGCAAGGACACCGGGGCCCCATGATCCCCTATTGCCTGGGGGCCCCATGAGTTGTCAGTCCGCCCCTGCTGCAGGAGAGGTGAAAGGGTCACATGAAATAGCCTGGTAGGACGGATTTGGCTTATGGGCCTTATGTTTGATACAATGGCCTAGGACAATAGTGAGATTTTGCAGCATTCAATGTCAATTTCTTGCCTTTTGCTTGATCATTATATAATTTACAATCTTCTGATCAGATCCTCCTTAGTTTCCCCTTCATCTGCCAGTGCTTGAAATATGTTAAAATGATAACAATAATGCAATAAAGCAGAATCACAATGCAGTCTCTCCTGTTCTCACTCTGATTTCTGTTCTACATGGGAGTAAGAGGTTCCTATAGCAATATATTTGAGGCAATTATACTGTCAGTATTTAAAAAATGTTTTTATTGATTTTTTTTTTTTTGAATGATCACGTAATTCCACTTAATTTCAAGAGGAATGTATGTTACTTCAAACAGAAAAAAAAGTATTGTTAAGGTTTGTGAAATAAATGACTAAAATAAACAGAATTTTATGTTCACATTATACTGTAACTCCAACCCAAACCCTTCAGAACCCCACCTAAAACCCCAAAAAACTTCAAAACCCAACCCAAAGCCCTTGACCAGTCCTATAGTTGGAAGCCATCAATATTCTCCATAGCTATTGGGGGTGGCGTTCAACTAACTATTGCTCCTCTGCAGTGGCGGACTGACCATTTGGAAACTCGGGCACTGCCTGAGGGCCCGGGGTCAGTAGGGGGCCCCATGAGATGCCCCTGGTACCTTTTTCATAGGCTTTTTTGAGTTTGGGCAAGGACACAGGAGCCCCATGATCCCCTATTGCCTGGGGGCCCCATGAGTTGTCAGTCCGACCCTGCTCCTCTGCACCTATGGAAGGGCAGGAGCAGCTAATGAGAGTTTACAGGTCAGGAATATGATCAAGTGGTGCTTACGATTATGGAACATCTATTTTTATAGAGGTTCTTTGGGAAAGATGAAAGGCACATGAAGCTAAAAATACTTATTCTGTTCTATAATTATCTATAGCAGCACATCCCTTAGTATCCAGTCCATCTCTGTACAGCTGATCTCAGATAAAGGCTTAATATAGCCGTTAACATGAAAAGGTCAAGAAGCATTTATATTTTAATAAATGTAATACCAAGGAAACGTGTAGTATCAATAGTTCTATCATTTAATTTTTTAATACAATATAAATAGTATATTTATTACTCAAAGTAGATATTAGAGTTACAGGAACTGAAGTAATGACAGCGATTCGTTGATAGATCATTTAAAGTGGTAGTAAACTGTGTTAACCTTGCTGGCGGTATGATTATTTCAGATTTTTGGTGCTGAAAGCGGTACCATTATTTTGCATGGAAATTTGGCGTTTTTTATTGTAGGCTGTAATTTTTAGGAATAACTCACTTGAAACACGAAATCATAAATTATAATTTAATAAATATCGTAAAAAATAATAATATAATAATAATAAAATTAATTCAATAATATAATCAAACCAAAAACACTGAAATGTGAAATATAGCGCCAAGTTCGCACATCACTGAGCAAAGTCGCTATTTCATTTTCAGTGTCTGATGACGAATTTCCCCCACAAATCATTATCACTCAATTCTGCAAGTAGTTCTGATTTACTATCGCTGTTCTCTAGCCGGTCTAAAACCGATTTTGACCTAAAGGGACGCTTTTTGGACGCCATGGACGTTTCTTAGTTTCCAGGCAGAAAGAACAGTAAAAATGCAGGCAGGGCGCAGGACAAAGCACTTGGGACAAAATGTATGTGAAATGGTTTGATACAGGAATGTTTTACTAAGTGATTTTAGTGAATGTCACTTTTTGTCATTTTCAAATTTCCGCCGTTCCGTCCCCCGTACGTCCTGACGTCGCAGGGAATGGAAGCCAGAAGACAGATGCTGGCATCCGACGGAGGACATTGCCAGGGACACTGCAGGAGGGACATCGCGGGAGCGCAGGACAAGGTAAGTGATTGAGGGATCGTGGAGCAGCGCTGCATGGTAAACCCGAGTGTAGCTCGGGGTTACCGATTGTGGTACTGAAACTTTACCCCGAGCTACACTCAGGAATACCGCCAGGGAGGTTAAAAGAAAAAGTTTCCGCCTGCAAGGTAATGTCAAAATGTGCTAATCTGTTTCATATACTAGCACATTATGAGAGACTTGCCTTAAAACGAAGCCCTCCAGCAGCACGCTGTCACTGCTGACAGGACTATGATCTTCACCTGGTCTTCCTTCCGGGTTCACGGGCTCCGGCCTTCTGATTGGCCCAGTCATGATGACGTCACTCCGGCACATGCGCACAGAAGCCACGATCTACGGCACAGACATCTAAAGGAACGGCATGGTGTGCTGTTCCTTCAGAGCACATGTGTCGGTGTCACCAGCTGCTGCTCCTTGGAATATCTCCTGAACGTTGCGTGTTATTAATTTTACCTACAGAGAAGATTTATTTAAAGCTTACCGGTAGGTTAAAGTACCAGAAACAACTTTATTACCACTTTAACTTTACAATAGAAGCAGTCTACTATAACATACATAGTATTAAACATGGCTCCGTTTTATCCCATAGGAAATGTTGATAAATGTTTTTTAATTCAACAGGTTTTTTGGAAATTTTGTAGTTGAAATGATAAATCGTGAGTGTTAATAATAGGATTCATCAAGATCCAAACTTTTCAGTACAGGTGCCACATCATATACAGTTGTGCTCAAAAGTTTGCATACCCTGGCAGAAATTGTGAAATTTTGGCATTGATATTGAAAATAAGACTGATCATGCCAAAAAATGCTCTTTTATTGAAGGATGATGATCATATGAAGCCATGTATTATCAAATAGTTGTTTGGCTCCTTTTTAAATCATAATGATAACAGAAATCACCCAAATAGCCCGGATCAAAAGTTTCCCTCCCCTGGAATGTTTGGCCTTGGTACAGACACACAAGGTGACGCACACGGGTTAAAATGCTAATTAGAGGTTAATGTCCCACATCTGTGGCTTTTTAAATTGCAATTAGTGTCAGTGTATAAATAGTCAATGAGTTTATTAGCTCTTACGTGGAAGCACTGACTAGGCTAGATACTGAGCCATGGGGATCAGAAAAGAACTGTCAAAAGACCTGTGTAACAAGGTAATGGAACTTTATAAAGATGGAAAAGGACATAAAAGAAGTCCAAAGCCTTGAATATGCTAATATTTTCAGCACCTTTAGTTTTTATACCAATCTGAATTTGGATCTAACTATGTAGGACTGGTGTGGTCCTGAAAATACACAAAATGTTTTATGTCACTAGTGTGCCTTTGGGCCAAAGTTTGATGGAGATCATAAGCCTTTCTGAGAAATAATGCATCCAGGTATTTGAGGAACAGTTCCTGACAGTGTTATTCACACGTCATCTGATGCAGGGTTGATTTACAAAAGGCAAATAGGTAGGCATTTTGTTAGGGAATTTGCCCCAGATCTTAGTGAATGTGGTTAAAGCCCCTTTCACATGGCGGGTCTGATCAGGTTCGCCTGTCTGATTTTCCAGACCTGATGGAATTGCCCATTCACCCCTATGGACAGGTGGGTGCAAATGGACATGTGTTTATTTACACCAGCCTACCTTTGAAGCAGCCGGTGTTACCAGCGAAACCGTTCAGGTTTACAGCCTTTTTCCCATTTAGCAACCTGCTGGGATGCCTCTCCCTCCCTTTCCTCCCCCCATCCAGGAAGATATCATGGGGCATTCTTTGAAAGACACCCATGAAGCATTACTATTAAAGAGCACAGCTTGGATGCCCTGAGACCCAACTGGATGGCTAAGTATTACTTTGTTTCACTTTTAGACACTCAGTCATTTGGAACTCTTTTCATTGTGTCGGTGGCCTCTACATTATCAATTGTTCTTCACACATTGGAGAAACCCCTTTATCATGTCCAATGGCATCTTCCAGCATTTCAAGCTAGCTGGTGGCTCAAAAGTAAGATTTAAAGATACATAGTCCAAGTGCCTTTGGAGTCTTCCAGCATCTTCAGCAGACTGGTAGCTCTCTTATTTGGCTGTTAAATCCACACAATAATCGTTGGCATGGCATGATTTAAATGAGATACACAACATATATGAAAACGTATCATTTTGTTTTGGATGCTCTCCAAGAATGTATTGGATGCTACATGTGGATTTTTCTCATTTAATGTCCAACATAGACTCTAAATGTTTGTCTAGTCACATAATAGATGGACTCTAGGATATCTTTATGAAGGAGGAGGTCTATTTACACATAAGCTATATAGTATATATTTTTCTAGATCAATGTATACATAACATTCAATTTGGGTAAAATGTATGTGTTTTCCATTGGAGGTGATGCTTCAG
Organism: Staurois parvus; assembly: GCF_062004578.1. Taxonomy (NCBI): domain Eukaryota; kingdom Metazoa; phylum Chordata; class Amphibia; order Anura; family Ranidae; genus Staurois; species Staurois parvus. Next base: position 4,405,690 of record NW_028318523.1, read on the forward strand.
ATTTTCCCACAGCTGCTATGGGGAATGTTTTTTAATAATTGGCCAATTATGGTTTTATTCCTTTTTTTTGGGAGATAGTCGCTTTTTGTATATTACAGGTTTATTTTCAATAAAGATTTTCCATTTTGCCATTCATGTGTGTTGAGTCATTTACTTGGTTCCTTACCCTTTTAAGGATACATAACAGTATTCACATATTGAGGTTGAGCTTTAGTCTGGTTGTTATGCTTTTCTTGTTCTATGATTACAGTCCCCACATAAATTGCCCAATATGTCTCCATACCCTAGTGCTATTAGGTACCAACAGGGGCGGACTGACCATTTGGAAACTCGGGCACTGCCCGAGGGCCCGGGGTCAGTAGGGGGACCCATGAGATGCCCCTGGTACCTTTTTCATAGGCTTTTTTGAGTTTGGGCAAGGACACAGGGGCCCCATGATCCCCTATTGCCCGGGGGCCCCCATGATCCCCTATTGCCCGGGGGCCCCAAGAGTTGTCAGTCCACCCCTGGGTACCAATATAACTTTATAAAATGTCAATATCTTGGTTTACAGGGACAGAACAGCGGAAAGAAAATCAAAATTTTTTTTTTAATTGAAAAGAAAGCAAACCACAAATACACAAGCAAGATATAACTAGCAAGATATTTTTTAGGTATTTTTGTGTTTTTCAAACATGAGTTGAGATATTTATTGACGGTGTTATTCACATGTCATTTGACACCGTGGGGTTGATTTACCAAAGGCAAATAGGCTGCTCACTTTGCTAGGGAGGTTGCACTTTGCATGGAAATTTGCCCCAGATCTTAATGAATGGGGTTAAGGCCCCTTTCACATGGCAAGTACCATCAGGTCCGCCTGTCGTTTTTTCAGGCGGACTTGATCAGATTGCCCATTCACCCCTATGGACAGGCAGGTGTAAAAGGACTTGTGTCCACGTGTGTCTGATATGGTCCACTAAAAAAAAATGGAAAGGGATCTGTCCTCTTCCACTTAGGCGGATTGAATCAGAGGGTAGTCAGGTGTAAATGGACCATGGAGTCTGTTTATACCTGGCCACCCATACAGCGGAGTGGGCACAGATCTGTCATCCAGCCATTCTACTCCGATCAGCAAAGGATTTATGAGCAGATATCCTGATTATGGGGACTGAGTTTGCCTTTTCTGACAGTGGCCCTAAATATCACTTTTCAAGGAATACCCAATTATATTATATCAAGCTGCACTATATGTTATAATATATCAAGCCAATATGTTATAGTTTATGATATACTGTGATAAACATCTCATAGTAGAGTCCGCTGCTAATCGGTTGATATTTGAGCACTATTTATTTTTTTTTTTTAGCGTAGTTTCTTGGTTTTTAATACCCAATTATATGAAAGGAGAATTAGAAAAACAACCTTTACTTGCACATGATAAGATGATGGAAGTTAGCAGAGCTTTTCCGCATTCATTAAGCTTTGGGGCAAATTATCTTGCAAAGTGCAACTTCCCTTGCAAAAGTGAACTGTCCATTTGCTTTTAGTACATCAACCTCAGTAAGTAAATTATTCGACATTTGATTTTAGGTTCAGTAATGCAGAGAATTGTGTCAATTTTTTTTAATAATGTGGAGATCTTGTCCCATACATTCATCAATTGGTTCCCATACCACCAAGGGTTTCCCGAAGTTAGGAACCACAGTCTTTGAGGAACAGCTTCTCCTATATGTCTAGGCTGAAATCCTACTTTCATTATAAAGAGAGACCATAAAGTTGGTGAATATTTGGAGAAAAGTTCTGCAGTTTGTAACTTACAATCCTCTTATCCTTAGTCTAGTGTAAAGTAATTTAGGTGACATAGTGAAAATATTTCAAGTTTGAAGGCCATGCCAAGTGACCACATCATGATGGAATTGTCATATGGAATGGCTTTTTGTCTCAAACTTGTTTCCCAATATGGCCATGCATGTTTAATGTGGCACCACAAAAGTCTCACTATAGAAAATACAAACTTACATTTTATACCTAACTTTAAAGATCTGTTAGTAATATTAGGAGTTCTTTGCCATTGAGCTTTTTATTAGATTAGAGAAGCAAAAGGTATAGCAGTAAACAATCAGATTTGGTTCATTAAACACAGAGACAACGGGGGTAGATGTCTGTATTGGAAAGGGAGTATTTTTGCTTGTTGCTTTTGTTAGTTACTCCCGTCCTCTGCATGGTGTATTACTGCTACTGATCCCTGCACTCTACATGACATTTTACTAACATCTGAACTTTGTTACTTTCTACTGATCCCTAAACTCTAAACATTTCTTACTTTGTAATGGGGGCTTTCTAGGTTATCGCCTTAGCAAAAAAAAATACTGTACTCTGGTGATCCTTGATATGTGTCATGTTGTTCAGTTAGATCTTCATTTCTCCAGGCTATCTACCCCATCTTAAAGTGATCTTAAATCTTTTTGTTGTTGTTTTTTTTAATAATAAACATATTGTACTTACCTTCTCTGTGCAATGGTGTTGAACAGAGCAGCCCCAATCCTTGCCCTCACATGGTGCTCCTGGTTCCTGCTCTTCGGTAAGTGCCCCCATAGGCAGCCACTTTCTATAGGGGCACTCATGTGGGCTTGATCACAAGTTGTGCTGCCTGCATCCACAGAAACAGAAAATGAAGCTCGGCCACCGCCCCTGTGTACAAGGTTTGATTGACAGCAACAGGAACAAATGGCTCCTGCTAATACCTCTCTGTCCTGTGAAGAGAGAGAGAAAGGAGAGAGCCGCTGCTCTCGGGCACAGCACTGGATCGAGATTGGGCGCAGGTAAATTTTGGGGGGGGGGGGGGGGGGTATTCATTACAGAACTTTTTTTGCCTCAATGCAGAGAATGCATTAAGATAAAAACCCTTAAGCCTTTGAAGCCACTTTAAGCACTATAGACATGGCTGTCTTGTACCACATTGATGTTTCCAGCTGCTTGCAAATTTAGTATGGCTTGGTGCAACATGGCTGGTTTCATGCTACATGCTGCTGCTCATTAAGGAGGTTCTATAAGATGCCACAGTGTTGATATACCAACAAATATATTAAGGTGGATAACAACCAATCAGAATTCATCTTTCTTTCCTTTGTCTTTAATAATTCCATCATCAGGTTGGTTTCTATAGGGTACTGTACATCGAACACATTCAATGCTCTGCTCATTACACCTCCTAACTGAATGTGTTGAAAATCCATACATTTCCAACTGGTATTTTGACAGTTTTCTTAACAATAACCCGCTGCTATTACTTACAGGAATAAAGACACAGGTTATTGAAACATGCTGATATTTTAAAAGGTTTCTAAGTTATATCACAGGGCTCATCTGCCAAACTGTCTTTATAGGACTGCGAGATAAAACAAGCAGTTGAAATCCATATTGTTCAGTCTGAATTGGGAGTTGAAAAACTACAAGTTCATAACCCCATCTTATTCATTCTTTACATCTATCATCAACTTGTTCATTGTAAGAAAACTGAATAAATAAAGGAAAATGTTAGCGAGGCTCATACTTCCTAATCCTCGCACTGAAACGTGCACTAGGAAACCGCCGTAAAAGCCCTCTTTCACCAAAACACCTTTGAAACAACTTTACCAGAAGCTGATAATGCGTGCTTACATTGTAATTAACTTAAAGATTACCCAAGCCATCGCAGATATTCAAGTGTCAGGGCTTGAGATCCAGACTTTCAACAGAGTAGGAGGTTCTGATACATGTGGCATGAGTTGTGTCATGCTACACTTCATTCAGGCTGTGCTCCTCTACAGCAGCGTATTACAGGAAATATTTTAAGCACCTGTTGGGGTCTGTAAAAATGCAAAGTCCTGCCCCTGTTAGGCCTTGTACACATGGGCTTCGGAATGTGTTCAGCATGCTTTTACAAAAGCATTTACAGAGCATTAAGCAAGCTTTAGGCATCTTAGTTGAAGCTTATAGTGCAAACCTCAGCTACAGTATGAGGACGCTAAACATAGATCTTAAAGGATAAGTTCACCTTTTGACAAAAAATAATAACCACACATTTTTATGCAGGTAAATTCCCACACAGATGCATTTTTAAAACATTTTTAAAGCCAGCAGGAGGAGAGGATCCTCCGCTAGCTGTCAAATTAGGAGATCTTGGAGGAGTAGGGGTCAGCCCTTTCATAACTTGCTGTATGTTACACCCTGAATATGGGTGTAACATGTAACATGTTATGAAAGGTGAATTTATCCTTTAACCTCTCTGGCGGTATTCCCGAGTGTAGCTCGGGGTAGAGTTTCAGTACTAAAAGCGGTAACCCCGAGTTAAGCGGTAACCCCATGCAGCGTTGCACAGGGATTTCCTGCAGCGCTTACCTTGTCCTTCGCTCCCGCGATGTGTCCCCTGCAGCATCCCCGGCCATCTCCTCCGGCCGATGCCGGCATCCGGCTTCCGTGTTCCGGTCCCTGTGACGTCGGGACGTACGGGCGCCAGAACCGGTGGCAAATTTGAAAATTTTTAAAAATGACTTTTTTTAAAACGATTATTATTTAGTAAAACATTGCTGTTTCAAACCATTTCACACACATTTTGTCTCTACTGCTTTGTCCTGTGCCCTGCCTGTATTTTTACTGTTCTTTCTGCCTGGAAACTGAGAAATGTCCATGGCATCCAAAAAGCGTCCCTTTAGGTCAAAATCAGTTTTAGATCGGCTAGAGAACAGCGATAGTAAATTAGAACCACTTGCAGAATTGAGTGATAATGATTTGTGGGGAAAATAGTCATCAAACACTGAAAACGATTCTGCGACTTTGCTCAGCGATGTGCGAACTTGGCGCTATATTTCAAATTTCAGTGTTTTTGGTTTGATTATATTAATGAATTAAATATATTATTATTATTATGTTATTATTTTTTATGATTATTTATTCAATTATAATTTATGATTTTGTGTTTCAAGTTTTATCATATCCGGAATGTTTACTAGACTCTTGTTCAGACAGATTTCAGTGAGTTATTTCTAAATTACAGCCTACAATAAAAAACTACATATGTCCATGCAAAAAAATGGTACCGCTTTCAGCACCAAAAATCTGAAATAATCATACCGCCAGGGAGGTTAAAGCTAGGTTCACCTTTTCTAAAACAAACATAGCCTATGCAGTCAATGGGGCCCAGTAGTTATTAAAACATGGTGCAGCTTTGTTAAATGTTCAATAATTTTGTTGTCATACCTAGAAGTCATTTGGGCTCCCTTGGAAGCCTGGCCAAAAAATTCCCAGTTAGAAAAAATCAATGTCCTGCCTTGTTGCTGGGATGTGAAAACTGTTAGATGCAAACTCCCAGCATTCTGGGACTGAAAACCAACAGATTTTGTTTCATAGAAAAAAGGTAGGAGCTTGGGAATTTTTTGGCCAGGCTTCTAGGAGGGACCAAAAGGGGCATGGGTATATCAACAAAATGAATGAACATTTTAAAAAACTGCATTGCTTTTTTCTAATTTACTGGGGCCCCTGGACTACATTGGCATTTTTTTTAAAAAGGTGAACATAGTCTTTGGGTTGTTTTGAATATAGTAGAAAATATTAAGCCTGTAAGTTATTTTTTCTGTCTGTGTCTCATTGGAGAGCTATACCTTCAATTCCTGTTTGAGAGACACAGCAAGAAGAGGAGATATCTCCAAAGTAAGGGTATATTCCCTATTAGACAGTAGTCCCAAGTTGGTTCCTTTGGGAAGACAACTCAAAAAATCTTGACCAGAGACAACGGTCACCAAGATAAATAGAGAATGGTGAATTTCCCCCACAGGGACCCAGATAGCAACAAAATAAAAACCCCATAGTGGTTATAATCCTTACACAATCTAATTTAACTAAAAGATTTGGCTGTACATAAAGTCTAATCAAGCCAACTGCTGGCTTTCAAGCTTGGTGATAACTGCTAATGTACGTTGACTGATTCCAATAAACCCTTCGATACTTGGATGTGAATGTGCCTTAAGCCCTGTACACATGGGCCAGATGTCGGCCCATGTGTGCACCCATCTGTTTGACAGAAGCCGGACAAACGGCCATCTTCTGCAAATCCAGCATCCGATCAGCATCCAATCGGTGCTGGCATCCAATGGCTGCCAGAACTGACCTTACCCCTGTCAGAACACAATAGCTCAGCAGGGGGATCGTTGTACTAACATCAGATAATTAGTACAGTGAGCTCCTTCCAAGCTCTTCAGTCTTTTTTTCGTTCACCTTGCTATGCATCCCTTTTATGCATATTTCTATGATATAACAGAACAAGGTGTGGCTTGAGTACCAGTAGTAAGCTCTGGCCAGATGAAGATCTGGGTAATTCAGGAGCACTGGAAGTCATGCAGAATGTCCTCACAGGAAGTTGTGTATGGAGAGGACAGAACCATGGTCAGACCTTGGGTGGACTGACCATTTGGAAACTCGGGCACTGCCAGAGGGCCCCGGGTCAGTAGGGGGCCCCATGAGATGCCCCTGGTATCTTTTTCATAGGTTTTTTTGAGTTTGGGCAAGGACAAAGGGGCCCCATGATCCCCTATTGCCCGGGGGCCCCATGAGTTGTCAGTACGCCCCTGTGTGTAATGGTGATGTGTGAATGCTTCAGGAGTATTGTTATCTCAGCATATGTGATGACACACTTCCAGGGTCAGTGAGAGAAAATGGGCAAAATGATGTGAGTGTCATTTTGCCAAAAGAGGATCAGTGGCACTGGAAATAGGAAGAAGCCAAGGATCTCACTGGATCACGGAGAAAGTAGGCAGAATTTGGCATACATTTTATATTTTTTTAACACAGGAGGTGGGGAAGCAGAGACTTAAATTTTATTAAAATAAATAAACATGCAATTCTTTATTATCACCATAATTCATGAACACTCATTTCTGTTTTTGTTACTTTTATATTTCATTTCTCACCTTTTTGTATTATATCTAAACTCCCCAGAAAGGCATACTATATTTTCAACCTATTTGGAAAATGAGTGCCTTTAATATCGCACTGCCACTAGTTAATTGCTCTTCTTACAGCAGTTATCTATTGTTTCCACAATGTCCCGGCTCTGCAGCCTTGTCCCAATATGATGTCAAGCTGGCCAATGCTGAGAGGCCAATTGGCTGTACCTGCAGGCATTGTACAGCTCTTTCCATGCAGTGAGAGCAGATAACCATTTGAGGTAATGCTTTACCTTTAGGGAAAATGATCTTTTATTTTTATAACAATGTATTTCTATCTCTGGAAAATTCCACAAGATGTCTGTGTACTTTGGCAAATCCCACTTTGAAGAAGCTCTGAAAGGCAGAGCGAATAAGCTGTTTTTCCAGGTGCAGCTTACACTACAGGCACTGGGGGATATGAAAAGACGAAGCAATTAACTCTTAATTTTGCTAAGGGGAAGAATTAAAATACTTCCACACCCTACAACACACAAATATAATCTTGCATTCGTTATAATTATAATCATGCCAGTTGAGATTGAGTTCTCCATATAAGCAGTTGTTGATGAAATATTTCACAAGTCACACACAAGTAGGATAAATATTGATGACATTATTTTTCTAATAAATTAAGCAGTGTGGGCCACATAACTTCAATATAATTTTCTTATAAAAGGATTTCTGAAATTATTTAATATTTTTTCTTAATAAAATGTTAAAGTGGACCAGAAGTCAAAAAACACATATTTCCTATGTTTTAAAGAACATCTAGAAATGTTAATGATCCAAAGCACTGTTCCCTCAGACTGTTATTTTTTGAAGATTTGGGCTGGGATTTGATGATGTCACTACAGTGCTGCTCATTGTTCTCCTTGCTGGAGAGAAAGCCGTACCTGGAGAACTGCAATGCTAGAATTTCCCTGCTTCTGTTTTATTTATGTGGTGGATCTATGATTTCCCACCTCTCCTGCTGCTTTTTGATCATTACCCCATCAGTTGTCAGATCACCAGTCACCAAAGGGGCAGCTCTGACACAAGGAAACAAAATCCTGCTTCTCTACCAAGATGGAAGAATTCAGAACATGGCATGCTAAGTTAGTAACAAGAAAAATATCTGCAAAAGGCCTATAGGCAGTACTGGTGACCAGTCCTTTGCCCTCTGCTGCCTTTTTTGGGGGGCAAAGCTTCAATAGTTCAGGTCTGTTTAATTCAGTAGTATCATCATGTTTTAATTCAATGGTGTCATTTTTGCTTCTACACATGGCCACTCTTCTTCAAACGGACATGAAATTCATAGAATAAAAACTAGCTTTCACAGAAGGAATAGGAGCTTTCCCATCATGCTCTGTTTAAGCCATTCCTCAGTCAGCATGATGCAGGAGGGACAGAAACACAGATTTTTGAGGTTGTCCAAAGGAGATCATTGTTAGTTGTATCACTCAAGTGAAAATGCCAATGGTTTGCTTTTAATGGTATAAACAGCTACTAGATTTAACACAATCTGGTCTTTTCTATAAAACAAGCTAAGTTCTAAGCAGAATCCTTTTTGCATTATTCTGTTTTCAGTAAATTGAATTTTGACTAGCTGCTATGGCTTATGGTGCTTTGCATTTTAAGCCTGAGATCATGTATTGAGCAGAATAGAAAACATGATTGCAGTGTGGTGCAGATCCATGAATGTCTGCATTGCCCCTCCTGGTAGACCAACCCTGTCCTCCCGCATTAGGAGTGAGACTTGAACATGGGTGGAATGCCGCTCCAACTTCCAGGCAGCAGATGCTCTTCTTCATTCAGTGCTGTGTTAATGTACCCTAATATTGCCTACCTCCTTCCAAATGCCATGGGCTTTAAAAAAAATAAAAAATATGGTGTCCAACTCCTCAGATGAAATCCCTATAGAATAGACAAAAAAAATTAAGCAATCAGTGAGAAACATACCTTTATTATGTTCTTCTTGGGGGATTGGAGACACAAACTTTTATGAAGAAACCTCACCTTGGTCTTACCCAAGACACAAAGGGGGAGATTTACTAAAATGGGAGCACTCAGAATTTGGTGCAGCTGTGCATGGTAGGCAATCAGCTTCTAACTTCAGATTGTTCAATTAAGTTTTGACAATAAAACCTGGAAGCTGATTGGTTTCTCTGCAGAGCTACACCTGATTTTGTTTAGTAAACAAGCCCCAAAGACTGACTAAGCCCACTGCTGTCTCCCTATCTCCAAATAATATGTTTTGGAAGAAGTAAACCTTTAAACCCCTAAGTGACTGTAATTGTTAGTCACTGCCCTTCACTCCTCCAGGGCTCACTGAAGTGCCAGGCTGGGGAGGGCAACTGTGTAATAGTCCACCATCAGCTGACCAGAGAAGAAAAGAAAATGTACTCCTGTGACTCTCAAGAGAAGTACACTCAAAAACCTAACCATAGTTCTCTTTTAAGCTCTTCCAAAAGGGGCAGTAAACTCAAATTTTGTTTCAGACATAAATATTGCCAGTGGGTAAAGGTGAAACATTAACGCACAGTATGACAGTACTGACAACGAAAAAATGGAAACCATCACTTAGTTTGCACATTTGAAGCAGAAAGGTGGGATGAAATAAACATAACCAAGGAAATATTTTTAACTACGACTTATTGGTATCATTGGTTGCAAGTGCAGGTCTAAAGTAAACATGGCCTTTATTAATTCATCCTTTTCTTCACTCCTTGCTGCTCTGTTCAGCACTAAGAGTAGAAGGAAATACTCAGTACTTCCAAGTATAGAGGTGCATGGGACTAAGTCCATATGATAGTGCTAAGCCAATCGGTGCTTGTCATTGGAGTCCATATATTTGTGAAAGCTATGACTTGGGGGACTCATGGCTTACCCAGTACTCTCCTTTAACTCCCAGCAGCTAAACAGATTGGCAAAGGACTGAAGGAAAGTACAGTAAGTATATGCAGCTGTGGATGTGTGTATTAAAGTATTGCTGTTTCTTTAACTTCCACGGGTAAAACAGAGTCCTTCAAAAACCTCATGCATGTCCCATAACAATGATAAATGACTCTACCAGGGGTGGACTGACAACTCATGGGGCCCCTGGGCAATAGGGGATCATGGGGCCCCTGTATCCTTGCCCAAACACAAAAAAGCCTATGAAAAGGTACCAGGGGCATCTCATGGGGCCCCCTACTGAGTCTCCGAGTTTCCAAATGGTTAGTCCGCCCTTGGACTCTACAAATCTGTTCTGTCTTTGGTCACGTGTTTTCTTCACGTTAAACAGTCGGATTCCCCTGGTCCGCACCAGTTCTAAGTCAGCTGCTAGGCGCCGGCCGAGGCGAGGCGCCGTCCCCCGGCACCCCCGGCCTTACCTCGGTCAGAGATGAAATATGCTACAGATTCACTTTAAAATATAGGACAGAATAGTAAAAAAAAAACAGATAAAGAACTCCAAACAATTATAACAATCCCAAAGAATAAAATAAGAAACATGCATTTAAATCCCCGGCTTTTTTTTTTTTTCCCAATAATAATGTATATAAAGGTCTAGTATGAATAAACTTGCATGCATCAGGGACAAATCCTCCCCTTGGCATGAAATCATTTTCCTAACACAAAAATAACATTTAACAGCATGTGTGCTCAAAACTTCTTTGATATGTTTTCCTGGCAGGAGTGGATTTTTTCCCCTTAAATTTGTACCAACACTTTTCAAGAGAGATCTGTAATACTATTATTGTATTTTAGAATGAGACTTTTATACCGGGTGACATGGATTCTTCCAACCCAAAAAAAGATGGAATTAAAAAACATTCAAATTTTATGGCATCTACTGTTGGAATTCATTAAATTCTATAGTACACAATGGGGATGATTTACTAAGGCTGGTACACTCAGAATCTGGTGCAGCTGTGCATAGTAGCCAATCAGCGTCTAACCTCAGCTTGTTCAATTAAGCTTTGGCAAAAAACATGGAAGCTGATTGGTTTCTATTCAGAGTTGCACCAGATTTTGCACTCTCCAGTTTTAGTAAATAACCTCCAATGTTTAACTGCTTCCCATCTGCCCTATAGCAGAAATACTGATACAGAGCGGCACTGGTGTGCAAAATCACATATATATATATACATGATTTTGCTTTTCCGGATAGGGGGTGAGTGTGAGGCGCTATTTGCGGCAGGAGCTGTCAATCAGGTGATTACTTGCTGGTTCCTGGTTATTGCCGAGCATCTCCGACGGGGGGGAGGGGGGGAGTGGGGTTCAGAGAACTGTTTATAAACAAAACAGTTCTCTCCCCTGTCAGCTCCTGCACACTGCTTTGCATGGTCTTTGATCACCCCATGTTAACCCCTTCCTGCTCAGTGCCGTTAGTACAGTGTCAGTGCTTTTTATTAGCACTGATCACTGTATTGGTGTCACTGGAGATGTCAGTGACACCAATTCAGTTCCCCACAGTGTCAGAATGTCCACCACAGTCCCGCTATAAGTTGCTGATCGCCAACATTACTAAACAAAAAAAATCCCAGTATATATAACGCCATTTATAAACGCTATACATTTCAAGTAAACCAATTAATTTACATGTATTGGGATTTTTATTTTTAGCAAAGACATGGAGCAGAATACATTTTGGCCTAAATTTATGACAAAATAAGATTTTTTACATTTTTTTACTGGACATGTTTAATAGCAAAAAATTTATTTTTTCAAAATTGTTGGTCTTTTTTTATTTTATAGCAAAATAATAAAAAATGCACAGGTGATCAAATACCGCAGCAATAAAGCTCAATTTGTGGGGAAAAAAAGGACGTAAATTTCCTTTGGGTGCAGCGTTGCATGACCGCGCAATTGTCAGTTACACTAACGCACCCCCCTAACGCAAATAATGGCCTGGTCAGGAAGGGGAGTAAATCCTCAGGAGGGCAAGTGGTTAAAAGGAAGTACATTACATTGAAAGAGGACCTTATACTCAAGTTTTTTTTTTTGATAGAGTGGAGAGGGATTGAGGCCCCTATCGGATTTTGGCATATTGATCCTGCCAGTGGATGTAATTTTCAATCACGATGACAACATTATTCATTTTGCAGTGAAATCACATAGCAGTGTTGGAATACAATGTTCACGTATTCTGTGCAACAACTACTGTACATCAGTATTCAGATATATAGATCTATATATTCAGAGATATATACTGCAACCAGTAGATGGCAGTGTTTATAAGTTTGTAGCTGCATCTATGGTTATACTCTATGTCTTCTTCCTGTATAAAGTTCCTGTTTCCTGTTTGCAGAGAATCAGCAGATAAACACATGTGGACTGTGCACTGTGTGTTCTGTAGGGCTATATACAGAATCCCTAACAAGTAGTATTGGAAAGGGATCTTTTACCTCCCTCACTGAGGATCTACTTGTGGATACTGGGTGGCAGACAGCTCCTGGGACATTGTGACTAAGACCTGCTATGGGACTTTAGTGTGTGCTGCGCCTACTGCATAAGGATTTTTCTGTTAAAAAGTTTGTCCTCCCATTGATTTCTGTTAATGGTTTGGAGTATCCTGTGACCCTCAAACAAGTTCAAGTTCTACAGCAATAAATAGTGAAAAGATATCCCCTAGATGGAACCATTATTACAGGTGTGTGTGAGACTGTTCATGCAACTGGCAGCCACTGTACTACTTAGGAGAACCTGTCTATTTCCAGTGGCCCCTCTGGGGGTGAGCTTCACAATTGGATATGTGGATCGGTGTGAATGAGCCCTTAGTTGGACAAGCACATTTTTTTAAAGGAAAATCAACAGGTTTTTTCTCAGATCACAAAGTTACATCAACTATTGGTGACTCATAAAACACATTTCCAGTATCATTCCAAGTCTTGAAATCTGAGTCAGACCTAAAGTAGGATGATTTATCATTAGTAATGCAACCACTTTCATGTATACTAAGGGTGACGTCATGCAGTAAGTATCAAGTGCAGAAATAACTTCAGAGATCTGCATGAGTAAATTCCTGATATGTCACAATTAAAATAGTCAAGATGGCCTAGGAAACAGGTTTCTTCAGTTTAAAGCCTCCACTCACAAGGTACCTTTGCTGAAGATCTATTTCACCAACCTGCCTGTTCCAAACTAAAGCTGGCCTTATACTGAGCACATTTCGGCTAGTTCCTGATAGATTTTCTGAACTTTGCTTTGTGGTTTGCCCTGTCAGCATGTTCTTGCCTGACACATTTCAACTGATAAATGGAAGGAGGCGGGAGAAAAAATGATTTCCAAACAGTGGCAGCACCCAGTTCAGTTCAGGTGTATACTGATAGCTTCTGCCACCAGTGTTATAATGTGGATGGAGGAATCTCTTAGATCTTTTTTTTTGTTCAGCCCGCAGTCTGAAAGAAAAAGTCTATTGGTAAATGGCCAGCTTTAGCAAAAGAATTGCAAACCTTTCTCCCCTCCTCCAACTTTAGATTGAATTTTCACCAGTCAGAGGTACCAAAGCTAAACCCAAAATAAAAAATGGAAGCTTACTAGTCCATGGTGTCTGGCTGCATTTGTTTCGTTTTTTAGGATCCTTTTGCTTTATTTTCACCTGTTAATCCTGCAGATAAAGCACCTGTCCCAGGGTGGCTACGTCATTCCTTCACTGTATGTATGGAGCAAGTCATTATAGTCGCTATAGTCTTCTCTCCTGATGTGGACTACAAACATGCCCATATCTCTTCATCTCCATTACATTGGAAGCAGGGCAATTGGTAGTTTACAGAAGATAGCTAGGAAGGTGTCAGAAACCATAAATCAGACAGAGACAGAAAGTGCAGTTAAAATCACACATTTAATGAAATAGAATAAATAACACAGTTCAGGAATATGGTCAAAAACAAAAGCCATGATTTGGTGGCCAGAGCAGGTTTTCAGACAAACCAGGGTGAGGAAACCAGACGTCAGTGTGGTCAGGAGCAAAAATCAGGAACAGGAATCAGAAGAAAAGTCAGCCAGACCGAGTTGTACACAGAAACACAGGCAGGAACACATTGGAGATCATAGACCACACAAGGGCAAGGAGGAAATGAGTTAAGCTGTTAAAATAGCAAAAAGTGCTGGCTGTAGGCTGGACTAATGAGGCAGGTAATGGTAACTAGGTGAGTCACTGTAGAGACAATGAATGGCTGGTAATTAACCCACAGCTGACCAGCTTCTGAGCACTAAAAGAAAAGAGCTGCTCATTAAGTAGCAGGAGCCCAGTCCTGACAGAAGGAAGATATTCTTTGGTTCAGCTCAGACGAAGCAACAAGGACACTGCATTTCTGGCAACAGCAATTTTCTGCACTTGCTGAAAGTTCTTTGTGTGAATAAAAAAAAGAAAGAAAAGAAAACCAATGTAGCCACCACACCTAGGGACTGTAAACTGCAATAAATTTCAAGAAGGTATCATTTGTGCAGACAGTACAGCAGCACCACGAGGGCCTTCAGGGACTATAAGGGAACCATTCATACTAGATGTGGGTCCAGAAAACCCCTTCATCTTTCACATAGACCTGAACATTGCTCATGTTTAGAAGCAGGAGGCATTCTTCATGATACAGTAACCATGCCCATGATATGTAAAAAAAACAAGTGGTAATGGTCATTGAGAACCTCTTTTTTTCCAGTCTAAATAGTACTCAGACAAGTAGAATGCTTCTCCCATGTCTTCCTGGAACCATTTGGAAGTGAAGGTGATCTTTATCTTATACCAGTTGTATATTATGAACCATTAAAATGACACTAAATAAAATCCTTATATTTAAAAACAAATCCATACCCATCCACTACTTAATGACCATGTAACCTATTATTCATGCAATTGTTTCTTACTGTGTTTTTCTGCCTTCTTGTAACATGCTCTGTGAGCTCCCAAACCTCTCCTTTTCCTCATTTCTTCTGTATGGAACAAGCATTGCATGTTCGTTGCAGTCATGTGCACTGCTCTATGCACACTACACATCCCAAAGTTCAACTCAGGACGGTCAGATGAACCATGGAGAATATACGTAGTCACCCTCTGTCATGTACCTGATGGGAGACTGAAATGACGAAGTCGGCCTCACTTGTGTCACTAGCCCTGACCCCACTGGAGTTGGAACAGAGGGAGTCTAGGGACCAGGGGGACAAGAGCGCCAGTAGATGTTGTTTGCAACTCTTGCAGATGATGAACTTGGAAGACTGATGATCTTCTGATTCAGGCGCAGTAGTAACATGCAGAGCAGGTTTTGTAGATCGCCAGGTGTGCACCAGAGCAAGGCAGGAAGTGAGGGTGAGAGACAGGAGCAGGGTCATGGGAATAGCCAGGGTCATCAACGGGTGGACAGCACGGTACAGAATCAGAAGCAAAGCCAAAGTCAGGAGCAGAGCCGAAGTCGGGAACCAGTATCAATTAGGAGAGCAATCTGAGTCAGGTCAGGAACAAGCCGGGTCAGCAACAAAGGATTCACACAGGAACAAGCAGGACACGGGGGAGCTGAAGACCAGTCAGCACCTAACATGGGCAGAGGCACTCTTGAAATAGCCCTTCTGGTGCCAATCGTGTGCACGATTGTGCATTTCCGCACGCAGGCGCACAACCGACCACTCTTCTCCGGACGTTTCTATGCGCATTTCTATTCATGATTCGTCTCACTGGAAATCCCTTACACCCGCTAACAGAAAGTTGGATCACAGCAGAAAAAAAGGGAATTTGGAGGAGGTAGAGAGCAATAGAAGGGACTTTTTGAGTTAAGAATGTACAGTATACTTGAACCAGAGTTTACTGTCACATTAAAGTTGAGCTTTCACAAACTCTACTCTTCATATCTACATATTTATCATCCATCCATTATCTTTCTATCTACCTTTTACAATAATTTTATTTGGGCAGTAAATGAAGGTGAGGTATTCAATAATTCTCCCCCATGGCCCTTTTATGACTATGTACACCACTGATGGGATCATTTAAACATTAAAAAGGAAAATTAATAGTTGGAGATACTATACAACTACAAGGCAATGCTATTAATATACACGGATATACTTTCCTAAAATTGCTTGTATAAGATGAGATCTTTGCTAGTCCTGAATTTGCTAATTATTATCTGGTGGACTCCAACAACCCCAATACTTCACTGTCAGTGTCATGTCTAACAAAAGAGCCAAGGAATAAAAGTATGAAGGTTTGTGGACTATGGCATCCCTAGCATCCCTGCAATGTAGCTAGCTCTTGCTGGACATACAAAACACTATCTGGTGGTGGACAAAGGGCAAGCATCACACATTTACACATGGGAGACATGACAAGCTAAGATACATCACATATTTTATTGTCCTCTATCCAACTATATTGTGCAAAGGAGAATCCACACAGGGGGCTATTACACTCATGGGGGCCCCAAATACAGTATGTTTTTGCTTGTAGAGTGGATTGTTGTTCCCTCAAAACCGCTGTGAATTTTAGAGGACATTTGAGATGCCAATACTGCTGATAAAGTAAAGGAAAAAAACAAAAAGACAATGTATGCTATCAAATAATACAAATACCCACTGAGCTGCTGAAATAACACTCATAAGTGATCCCACATTCAAAATAAACAAATCTGAAAGCAGTGTTGCGCTCGCTCATAAACATAATAATTATATAAACATAGAAATAAGCAAAAAAAGTCCTTGTAAATTCTGACAGTTCAATCAAATATTGTGCTTGGTTAAATGTGTTTGATATAAAATGTGCTCCAAAAGACTTGTGCTCCAAAAAACTTCATGTTCCACTGTGAAACCTGTGCACCTCCACCTATGGATAAGAATGGCCACTCACCTCATAACATGGACCTATCAACTAATATAGGTCAACCAAGCATAATGATTCCATCAAAGAGGCTCCAGATGGCAGCAAAAAGCTCATACAAGCACCACCATAAATGACAAAATATCCGAATTACAGCTTAAACTCCACATGTAAGGAAGAGAGAGACAGATCCCACAGTATAATACCGTTTTATTCTCTTAAAACCATATAGGGAATACCACTCACATTATACAGATAAGTCACACGCATAGAGAAATTCCAGTTCGCCCATGTGACTGAGAATGATGTCACTAAGCTCCGCCCCATGTGTTACGCCACCAACCACGTGGCTTCGTCACTGCTGATTGATTATGCTTTACAACATTAACTATTGCAGGTGGTCATTCCATCTGTTTGGAAACTGGACAAGGCCACTGTGCTCAAAAAAAGGAAGATTAAGCTCACTAACTACAGTGGGGAAAATAATTATTTGATCCCCTGCAAATTTTGTGAGTTTGCCCACTTACAAAGAAATGAAGGGTCTATAATTTTTACCATAGGTTTATTTTAAATGATAGAGACAGAATATAAACCAAAAATCCAGAAAAAATGCGATACAAAATTTATAAATTGTGTTGCAGTTCAGTGAGTAAAATAAGTATCTGATCCCCAAGCAAAACATGACTTAGTACCTGGTGGAGAAACCCTTGTTGGCAAGCACAGAGGTAAGATGTTTCTTGTAGTTGGTTACCAGGTTTGCACACATCTCAGGAGGGATTTTGGTCCGCTCTTCTTTACAGATTTCTAAATCCTTAAGGTTTCTTGGCTGTCGCTTGGCAACTCAATGTTTAAGCCCCTCCATAAATTTTCTATGGGATTAAGGTCTGGAGACTGGCTAGGCCACTCCATGACCGTAATGTGCTTCTTCTTGAGCCACTGCTTTGCTGCCTTGGCGGTATGTTTTGGGTCATTGTCATGCTGGAAGACCCATCCAGGACCCATCTTCAGAGTTATGGCTGAGGGAAGAAGGTTCTCATCCAAGATTTTACAATACATGGCCCCGTTCATTGGCCCCTCAACGTGGCAAAGTCAGCCTGTACTTTTAGCAGTGAAACAGCCCCGAAGCATAATATTTCCACCTGCATGCTTGACTGTAGGGATAGTGTTCTTAGGGTCATAGTTAGCATTTTTCTTTCTCCTAACATGGCAAGTTAAGTTAATGCCAAAGAGCTTAATTTTGGTCTCATCTGACCGCAGTACTTTTTCCCGTTCCTTCTTTGAATTATTTAGAAGTCCATTGGCAAACTTCAGATGGGCCTGTACATATGGCTTCTTGAGGAGGTGGACCTTGCGGGTGCTGCAGGATTTCAATCCATGATGGTGTATGGTTTGTTTGGTCCCAACTGCCTTGAGATCATTCACAAGCTCCTCCCATGTAGTTCTGGGCTGATTCCTCACTTTTCTCATGATCATTCTTACCCCATGAGGTGAAATCTTGCATGGAGCTCCAAACCAAGGGCGATTGATAGTTATTTTGTACAGTAGTTCTTCCATTTGTGAATAATCACTCCAACAGTTGTCTCCTTCTCACCAAGCTTCTTCTGATGGTCTTATAGCCCATTCCAGCCTTGTGCAGGTCTACAATCTTGTCCATGATGTCCTTTGACAGCTCTTTGGTCTTGCCCATGGTGGTGCTCAAAAAAGAGATTCTGTGGACAGGTGTCTTTTATACACATAACGAGTTGTCGTTAGGAGCACCTTCTTAAATTGACAGGACTGTGTACCACATGAACACATAGCCAGTCTGTGAGAGCCAGAATTATTGATGGTTGATAGGAGATCAAATACTTATTTTACTCACGGAACTATAACTCAATTTATAACATTTGTATCATGTGTTTTTCTGGATTTTTGGTTGATATTCTGTCTTTATCATTTAAAATACACCTATGATAAAAATTATAGACCCTTCATTTCTTTGTAAGTGGGCAAATTTACAAAATCTGCAGGGGATCAAACAATTATTTTCTCCTCTGTAGATCCACTGGTTTTCTTTCCAGAATATTCCAAAGTATAAAAGTACCTTTACACCAATCCTAAATAGATATTTGACTTAAAGTGGGACTTTTTGTCAGGAGCACCTAACGTTCCTGATCTATAACAGCTGCTGGTCTTTTTCAGCATCATGGTTTTGTCTATGATGCATTCTCCCTGTCTGTCTGTCCACCTGCAAGGTGATTGATGTGGCCAGTCTCTAAGTGGAGACCAAACCCGATTTAAGCCAGCCAAGTCTGCAGTCTCATCCTTGAGATAGCGCTGGTTGCACAGCCTCCCTGTTTGTCTGCCCTGCTGTGATAGTTTGGATTCCTTCTTTGATGACTTCAGGTTGAATATTGACTATTCTATGAACTCTGGCTGCCTTTTGACTATGGATCTGATTCTGACTATCCTGAACCTTGCCTGCCTTGTACCTGGACTGTCATTGAACCACTTTGCCTGTCTGCCAACTGCAAGTGCATGTTTGTTGTGCCCAGTTCACGCCTGCTGCAGAATGGTAGCCAGGAACTATAGCTGTAAAAGTCTGGGGGCGACTGAGTACTGGTAGGTCTGCTTGCCTTAAGGAAAAGGGAGATTCTATAGGTGAAGAACACAGAAGCTAGTTCTAGAGTCTGACCACCTGTGTAAGGGGTAAGAGTGACACTTTAGTTTGAAAATTAAGTCCTGATAGACCACTTCAGGCTGGCCCCTTTTGCATGTATAGCTATGTAAAACATTAAAAATAAATGCCTATACTATATAATAAATGCCAATATTATTTAAAGTCCAGTAATGCATTGTCTCAGCCTGCTCTGTACATGTTCTATTGCTATCTATTCTTAATGTTGTGCCTAGAATCAAAACCACTAGAGGCTGGTCAGCTGTAAATGTACATATTTTAATTGTAGAAAGTAACATACAGAATAGTTTTTAAGATCAAGGAGAGGAAAAGAGTTTCCAATACGGAAGTGACTGCTCAGGGCTTCAACAAAATGGCAACCTCCAGCAAGAAAAAAACAGGAGCAATGCTGTAGGCAATTTTCTAATTTTGGTAGCATAATTAATAATGTGGAATGTATACTCTGTTTTAAAGAACATTCATTGTTATCAAACTGTTATGGGCAAAGTTTTGCTTTAAAATATTTTTAATTTAAAAAAAAAAAATATCAGGAAGGTAAAGTACACCAGCAACAACCATTTTAACCATAACCTCTTCATGACTGAGGGTAAAACAAATCCTGAACACAATGTTCCAACTTTAACATATGTTAATAAACTGTACATATCATCACAACTACTTTGTGTATCCAGGTGGATTATACCTTGTTATTTTTCAGGACCCTGACATTTTTTTTTATTATCGAAAGAAAACTGACCCAAAATAATACCCCCCCGAAAAAAAAAAATTATATTTTTAATGTAGTTCTATATTTCCTGCTATTACCATAACTTACCACCAAAGAACAACCCAAAATAAATTCTACTGATCCTGACGATCACAGCGATACCATGTGTATGTTACTTTTTGTTTGCACCTGCAGTAGGGCCCAGAAACAATAGTGGGCATTTTGCTACCTAAAACACACTGACACTGATACTAATTTAAAACTGTTTTTTTTTAAACCTACTTGAAATATTGACCCTGACCTTTGACTCTAGCCTTGACCTTTGACCCTAACACTAACCCTAGCACTCACCTGAATCAAACCTTGACCTTTTTTTTTTCTTTAAATTATTTTTTTACACACCTTTGTGTGTTTACATTTTTCTCCCCTAACACGGAGAGAAAGATGCAATGTATCTTCTCTCCATTTAGAGGAGAAAAATAACACAGGAGCAGACTGTTCAGTGACTGATCACTGTGACAGCCAATCAGAGGCTATCGCAGGGATTAGGTGATCAAGAACCCATCACTGATTTAAGTGAGAAGAATTGTACCCCATCGTTGGTGTAAGTGAAAGGAACTGTGCCCCTATGTTGGTGTCAGTGGGAGGAATCGTGCTTCATTGTTGATATTATGGAGTAGAATACAGGGGCGGACTGACCATTTGGAAACTTGGGCACTGCCCGAGGGCCCGGGGTCAGTAGGGGGCCCCATGAGATGCCCCTGGTACCTTTTTCATAGGCTATTTTGAGTTGGGCAAGGACACAGGGGCCCCATGATCCCCTATTGCCCGGGGGCCCCATGAGTTGTCAGTCCGCCCCTGGTAGAATAGTGTCTCACAGTATGTCAGTGGACGGAATAGTGCCTCAAAAGCTAGAAAAAGGGCAGGCAAAGTGCTTCATCCGGCCCATGGACCATAGTCTGAAGACCACTGCTCCTAACCATTAAATGTTTCATAACATTCAAGTGAGAATAATGAGGTGCTCCTCAGTACACATCCAAGAATTTACAGTTTGGCTTATTAAACAGATATAACAAAATGCTTTCACTAGTATATTTAACAGACCAAGATGGAGAAAATAAGTTCACCGTTAGGGTTTGCATATGCTTTAGGCAATTAGAGACAGGAAATACTGTAAGTTATTTAAGCTTGAGTCATCCTTGACATCAGTTTTAATTAAACAAGATCCAAGTCCTGACTCAACAACTAATAATTCGTAATAAGAAGCTGTTAAAATGGTTCATTATAACAACACTTTTACTTACTTTCCTTTGAATGGACAATGAGAAGATCTTCTTAACTTGGCACCCCAATTATAAAGCTGATTTATTAAAGCAACAAAAACTGCAGTAATAATGAGTAAAAAGCAGAAACTTACAATAACCAAATTTAATTTTTTTAAAAGATGCTTTTCATGAATTTTGCAAATGTAAAAAACAATGGAACATTGCATTAAAAACCAATGAGGTTACATATGTTGGGAAAGCCCAGCATCATTTCCAAAAAAAAGTGACATCTGACCAGTGTCTACATGCATGTGTGCATTTCCAGAAGGGACGATCAAATTCAGCTTGAGAGCTCTTAAAAAAGAACAGAGTGGGCTTAAAGGGCGACTCCACATTCATGGAAAAAAATTTAGCCAATAAAAAAATAGCATATACAACTGCTACACAAGTCATATTCAGGGGCGGACTGACCATTTGGAAGCTTGGGCACTGCTCGAGGGCCCGGGGTCAGTAGGGGACCCCATGAGATGCCCCTGGTACTTTTTTCATAGGCTTTTTTGAGTTTGGGCAAGGACACAGGGGCCCCATGATCCTCTATTGCCCGGGGGCCCCATGAGTTGTCAGTCCGCCCCTGGTCATATTGCAATGTAATCTGAAAAATTACCTTTCCATTTCAATCTGCAGCAACAGTCTACAAAACAGTCCCAAAAATGTAATTTCCTGCTTGTGTGATTGACTCACGGATTTCCCCAGAAGTCTTCACTAAGATACAAGTCAGATTTTAGGTGATCCCTGCAATAAGAATTTCACTTTTGGTGAGATATTCCCCAGGGGTTAAAGTGATTCTAAAGGCTTGTTTTTTTTTTAAGTAACAAACATGTCTATACTTACCTGCTGTGTGCAGTGGTTTTGCACAGAGCAGCCTGGATCCTCCTCTTCTCGTGTCCCCTGTAGGCTCTCCTGGCCCCTCCTTCCTGTCGGGTGCCCCCACCGCATGCAGCTTGCTCTGGGGCACCCACTGCTCCATGTATCCATTCACACAGAGAGCCGCAGCTCAGTCCCTCCCCCTTCTCATTGGCTCACTGGCTGTGATTGACAGCAGTGGGAGCCATTGGCTCCCACTTGTGTCTCAGTCAATGAGAAGAGGGAGTCCTGGGATAGCCTAGACTCCAGTGCACATCACTGGATCGAGAGGGGATTTAGGTGAATATTGAGGGGCTGGGGGGGAAGCTGCACACAAAAGGTTTTTTACCTCCATGCATAGAATGCATGAACGTAAAAAAACCTTGAGCCTTTAAAACTAGTGTTTCTAAAGGGATGCAGACACTGTAACTTTTGTTTTTAAAACACTAATAGTGCACCAGCTAAATGTAGTAAAGCAGACCCTCCCATTCAGGATCACTCTGCAAAGGACATGTTAAAACAATCAGCTATCTCTTCAAAGTAGAGACAGGTAGGGACCATCCCCAAAGTGTTCCCACAAAGTTGGGAGCATGAAATTGTCCAAAATGTCTTGGTATGCTGACACCTTGAGAGTTCCCTTTACTGGAACTAGGGGGCCAAGCCCAACTCCTGAAAAACAACCCCACACCATAATCCCCCCTCCACCAAACTTTACACTTAGCATAATTCAGTCAGGCAAGTACCGTTCTCCTGGCAACCGCCAAACCCAGACATGTCCATTGGATTGCCAGAGAGAGAAGAATGATTGGTAACTCCAGAGAACATGTTTCCACTGCTCTAGAGTCCAGTGGTGGCGTGCTTTACACCACTGCATCCGACGCTTTACATTGCACTTGGTGATGTAAGGCTTGGATGCAGCTGCTCGGCCATGGAAACCCATTCCATGAAGCTCTCTACACACTGTTGTGCTAATCTGAAGGCCACATGAAGTTTGGAGGTCTTTAGCTATTGACTCTGCAGATGGTTGGTGACTTCTGCGCACTATGCGCTGACCCCGCTCTGTCATTTTACATGGCCTACCACTTGGTGGCTGAGTTACTGTTGTTCCCAGTTGCTTCTACATTGTTATAATACCACTAACAATTTACCGTGGAATATTTAGTAGCAAGAAAATTTCACAGATTGACTTATTACACAGGTGGCAACCTATCATGGTACCATGCTTGAATTTTCTGTGCTCCTGAGAGCGACCCATTCTTTCACAAATATTTGTAGAAGCAGTCTGCATGCCTAGGTGCTTGATATTTTACACCTGTGGCCATGGAGGTGATTGGAACACCTGGATCCAATGATTTGGAGGGGTGTCCCAATACTTTTGGCAATATAGTGTATATAAATACTGTAGTGTGCATTATCTGGGGACTCTTAAACCTTAAGGTTTAACTCCAGTCTTTTTTGTTTTTGGGAGTGGGGGTTGATATTGTGGTCAAGAGTTAAAATCTTAGTTTCTGTGACCCCTTGGGGAAGTTTTCACTCACTTTCTGTCCTTGTGACACTTACGCATTTCAAGGACAACCCTCGTCCTCAGAGCCAGCAGTAGGCTGTGAGGAAGAGGGTTGCTTTTGAAACACATAAGCCATTTCTTGGTTCCTAGATGACCCTTTTCTGGCATCTGAGGTTCCACCGGGTCTTATCATTCATTGTACCAAGAGACTGCAACCTGATATGAGATCTTTTATATATTGTTTGTGAGTAGGATTTTATCTTTATTTCAATAAATTTACCTTGGGATAATGCACTATGCTGGTGCGCTCTCTGTCTTTTTACAGTCGTTATCTGGACCTCCCCAGTCGTTTGAGAGCAGCAAGGCTTTACATATCCATTGGTTTATCCCTTAACACTCACATAGGAGTACTGTCCTGGGTCCTCCACTCTCATGTGCAGGTGAATCTGACATTTCTTCCCAGCAGAGACAGAGACAGCAATGAAAGCCTGACAAATGGTCTAATCCAAAATAAAATGTAAAAAGCTCTGACTGGAGTTATGTCTACATTTCCAAAGGGCTGCAGCAGATGCTCCATTTGGTAAGTGTGACCCTCATTCTGCTCCTATAAAGTCTACTCAGTCAACACGCCTAGTTCACATGGAGAACAGAACAACAAATTCGGATGAATCATGGAAGCACCTATTTTCTGGTTGCAGAGTCCAGGTTACCAGGTTCAGACCTTTTAAAGTGTATGTATAGCCCAGACATATTGTTTTGGATTGAAAAGGGAATAACCCTACCCCACATCAATTTTTTTTTTTTGCGGTCTGTGTGCTTCACTTCCTGTCCCAAGATGCAACAGGAAATCTCCAAAAGTGAAGGGTATTTCCCTCTTATATAGTTGTCACTGTAACAAGAGTCACCATTGAAAAATTTACCATTGCCTCCTGCTTTGGTGGCAACTCTAAACTTCTTTATTCCCCTTCCTTTCTTTCGTGATGACATTGGGTACCAGTACTAATAGAGGCGTGAATCTCTCTTAACAGGACACATACGGTAATAAAAAAATAATAATAATCAACTGAGGTTTTAACCCTTCCCTACTCTATCCAGAACCAAAAAATTAAGTTTTTTACATATATTTTAAGAGAAGATATGCTGAAGAGTAGTGACAACAGGGAACAAATATGAACCTTCTGTACACAGATCTGTCAGCTAATTGTACACAGACACCATTAAAGGTTTTATATTATTAAACCAGCAGTTGTCTTTTTTTCTAAAATGTACGTTGACATTATAGATGTTCATAAGATCTCTAAAATATTGTTTCCTTGTATTTAGTAATTTAAGCTAATACAGTGCTGCTATGTGATAAAAATGAATTTTACATCTAACAAATGTTAAAACAAACAAGGCCAACTGGTTATTTCATTTTGTATGGAGTAAAAAAAAAAAAAATCTGCCTTGGAACAATACACTGTCAGTTTGTAGACCAAGTTATGTAGTGAAGCTGCATTTTCACAATAGGCCATTGTAGCTAACAAAACAGTCACCCAAGCATTTAAAGACCTTACATTGTAACAGCATCATGGTAAATATTCATGAGAGCTTCGGGCTGGTTTGATTATAGCATTTATCGAAAGTGTAGAATGCCGCATTTCCACAAATAAAACAAGGTGTGTTTTGGTAAGATTTGGAAAAGAACACCCATTTTCCATCGGGGATCTGATTAGAGTTCACTTTTCATCCTTACGAGAGGCCGCAAATGTGCTCTTCTTCTACCTAAACAGATAATAAGCACTCGCCCCACTACCCCTTCTTGACTCAACACACTGAGACTAATCGCAGATAATTGAGGAGGAGGAGCTGAGAGCCGGGTGAGCTTTTGTGTCCACAGGACAAATGGTCAGTTCATGAGGCTTTTGTCTGAGCCAGTCATTTCTTGTAGCTGTCCAAGAAGAAAACACACTAGCGGAAAAGGGAATTAAAAAAAAAAATCACTACAAAACTGAAGAGCATAATGTGCTTTTAGCCAAACGTTACCACCACCAGGAAATGCAAAATGTTATGTTTAATATGTGTGTGTATATATATATATATTTACATACACACACATATACAGTATATACTCATTTATTCTCCCTTTTTATTGCCATAGTATGCCCTCATTTTTTACACAAATAATATATATATATATCATTTTAATGAGATAAAAGTTACACATTATTTACATGTTCCATTATTCTGTGAATTCTTTAGATAACTGGTGCTGTTTCTGCACTTTGGCTGTACCACTTCTTTTGTGGCTAATAGGGAGTGTTTTGGGTGAGATTACCAATTTTGACACAATTTTTCTTTTTCTTTATTTAGGCATGTTTTGGAAGGGTGTATTCATTGTAGTTTGGTTTATTTCCTCTAGTGTTGTTTCTTTTGTGTGTTTTATAATTATTTTCTTTGAATATTTTATAAATTTTTTTTGCCACATCTTTTTTTTTTTCTTTTTTAAAAACAATAAATATTATAGCACCATTTCCTGACCCCAGAACAGGTTCAATGCAGCCATTTACAGCCCATTACGCCCTTGAAAACACCTTGGTTTCACATTCTCCATTGACTTCATTGCAATTCACCAAAATGGCAAAAATTCACCAAAATCTCCATATTTTTGTTGAAATTTGAGGGAAATGAAACCTCTCAGTTTCACTCTCATTCATCTCCAGTAAGTTATCTGAACCTTAGCAAGATGTACAGAGATATGGATGTATATACTTTTAAGGTACCCACTTGACATAACTATCATAAAAATGTCCAAAGTTTCCAAATTATGTTCTAAATATAATTGCTGTTTTTATAAAGTTTTGAGTTAAGTGGGTGCCTTAAACGTCCGTATGTATCTCTGCACATATAACTGACTTTGGATGTGGTTCTATACGTACGTCCATCTTTCTTTATTTGGTATTCGAACCTCAGTAAAAAAAAAATGGAGTTCTACAAGAAGTAAGTGCACAGACACACCTGCACATATTGTAAATAGTTGCACTTTTATTAAGAGTTTATTGTTGGTTGATATGAAATAGTAAATTTTTACACTGGATAGAAACATGTGAGTGCAGAATTAAATACAAAACGTACAAAACCATGTTCAAACAAAGGTAAATGTCAAATTAATTAATACATGGGGTATGAAGACATTGGTAGGTTACACGTTGTTATTGAAGATCAGATTGATGTTATCTTGACTTAGTAAGAACAAGAAGATGTGGATAATGGATGTTTGCATCATAACTGTCCTTGTCTTCTTCCATCATCTGTAATAAATAACAGTAAAAACAACAGTGAATTAAAAGGAAGAACTTTTGTATGGCGTTTTCAAGTTGACTGTGTATGAAGGTGAGATCAATGGAGCTTCATGGAAAACACACAGTATCTAGCTCTTCATATAGTTAGTCATTGTTAGTTCCATAGTACAAATTACACTAGTAATGTTGATTTTCTAACGAGTCATTAACCTTGCCATCCAAAAATACCCATAGACATTAGATTTTTAGCTGCTGCAAGGGATGAGTATGTCTTTGCATGCCTTAGGCAACCCTGTCATTAAAGGAGAAGTTTGGAGAATAGAAAAAAACATACCTTCATACTCACCTCTCTGCTGCAGCTTTGATGTGCCTGCGCTCCAACCTGTTCCTCCAGCATTTACTGAAGTAGTAGGCAGGAGAGGGGTTGGTTCAGTCGCCTGATAAGAGTTGGAGCTAGCTGTCAATCAGGCATCTGGGTGAATCCTGACAATATGGTCGTGATCCTTTCAGAGCCTGGAGTGGCTCAATGACGTCAACTGACAGCAAGCTTTAGCGGCCTCTGGGTCGCAGGAGTGCAAGAGTAAGTGCACTCCTGTGACCCACAAGAGAATCATGACCAAAAAAAGCTTTGGCCACACTTGTCTTTTAAGACATAAAATACAAAACATGCGCATCTGCAAAGACTGAGTATTTACCTTTCCCGCTGCTTTCCCCACCAGAACACCATTCTCCATTCAAGATAAATCTTCCATTGATGTCTGCTTGTAAATAGAACCTTCTGAGTGTCAATCTCCTTGGTCCCTCATAGTGCTCAGTGGTTCCTTCCAACAACTTCCATTTCATTGCTGTATACTGCAATGATGTGGAAGTCAACAGGAGCAGCCACTGAGCACTTTGGGGGACTGTGGTCTTCAGTAGGGAATTCTTATTAATATTGGCATTGTAGAGATGTGGACAGAAAGAAAGTATTCTTTTTCTTCTTTTGCAAGTATGCCAGTTTCATATCTTTTTTGTCTTCACACGGTTGCCTTACAACTTCAGAAGGCACTCTAGCTGATTACAGATGGGATGACAAGTCAGTTGGCAAGCTTGAATTGACATGGATGCTCAAGTGATACAAGCATGCAAGTGTGTTACATGAAATCTGATTGGTAGCTGGATTGCATAGCCACAGCCAATGTTCACTGCATTATTTAATATTTCTAAAGCTGCACATCATGTACTATATGTAGGAACCTGCAAAACAGTACAGTGACAAAATGTGTGAAGCCTAATGTAGATGTAAACCCTAACTGACATTTAGTTTACTAAATCGCTGTGTGTTATAAAGAGCCGTCATGTTATATTTTCAATTAAATACGGTTTTCAAACTTTTTCATCCTTTGTGCTGAGGATCTCCTGTAGCTTCTTTGTAGCCAACTTTGTCGACATGAACTCCAGAATGGTTTCCACGTGATGCCTGTGCAATGAGAATCAGCACAGCCATTTGTAGTCTCCATTGGGAGAGTGGTTGGCAACGCTGGATCACAACTGGGAGACAAGAACGGAGTGTGACAGGAAGGGCATGAACAAGGACATTCATGGCAGGATCACTGGGTATTATTTTAATACAAGCTACAGATTTTAAAAAGATTGAAACATTACAATCATATGTTATAGATTATATAAGATTTCAGTTATTGGGTATAACTTTAATCTTGTGGAACTAAGCCCATCGATTTGATAGTTTCAAAGAACAGTTACATTCCCAGCATGCTGGGAACGCTGTCACATTTGCTTGTGCTCTCATCCAACCTGTCAAACTATGAAATGGTTGGTGTCATAACTGATCACATGTGCAGCACCATGGCAGTTGCAGATCAAACAGAGGCCAAGATGGCAGCTTCCTTGGCTGATAGGAACAGGAAGGTTTATTTCCACTCTAAAGCAGATGCCCCAGTATCAAAATCAACAGTGCCAATATTTTAATGATTTTTGGTTGATGTTGGTTGTTGGTAAATGTTCATCACTGCAATAGGCTCCATGTCAGCAGCAACAAGATGTTAAAGCTTATGTGAGATTTTAGTGAATGGGTATAAGTATACATAAAGAGCCAGGTCTACCAAAAAGCTTGGCTTTGCATGTTTGTGGCTAAGGTGAAGCATCCTATATCTCTCAGGAGACCCCAGGACGAGCTATCTCCACCAGAATTCCCAGCTCTGGCCAAAAACTATGACCACAAAATAGCCAAATGATGACGTCATACCCCAAAAGATCCACCTTGATTCCCAGTTTTGTTATTGCCCTAAGAAAGGCAATGGAGACACAAATTTGGTGAAAGCTTTCCACTGGAGTCTTAGAGAAACAGAGCCTTTTAGGGTAAATCAAACCATTAGTGCTCATCCTAAAACAAAAATGTAGGGGGGATGGATCCCAACCTAGCTATGATGGTATATTGTACACAAGAAAGTCAATGGAGTATATTTTTTCTTTTATTTATTAAAGCTTAGAGTGGAGGAAGATTTAAAAAGGTAATACAAATAAAAAGTGGCTTATATAGGAATGAATGACATTCATAAACAGAGCAAATGGATGTACCTGTAAACATTACTTTCTATTTGATGGTTTAATACGACTTTAGAGAAACACGAAAATAAATTTAGCTTGGTATTAAGTGGTTTGAAACACAGATGTGTCATCTTACTATAAATTTTGAGTAGTGAAGTGCAAACAACTCCTTTAGAAGTTAAATCATGTGCAACTTAAAAATGGAATATATTGCAGCTTACCAGTCCTTAAATATACTGGACACATTTATTTTCATTTCTCAGTCTAAGAACATTTTCAGCAAGTAAAGAAATACCCATTGATCGTGTCAGAAATGCAATGTCCTTATCACTTCCTGTGAGCTGAAAAATGCACAAACATCTTTATCTTTCTTGTGTAGATTAACCAATCCACCATGTAATAAAGAAAATCAAAGGCAGACATTTTTGAAGTCCAGCAGGTCCACAATGAAGCAATGAATGTAAGCACAAAGGGGTAGATTTACTAAAACTGGTGCACTCAGAATCTGGTGCAGCTCCTGCATGAGAGCCAATCAGCTTCTAGCTTCAGTTCAATTACACTTCGGCAATAAAACCTAGAAGTTGATTCGTTTCTATGGAATGTTGCACCAGATTTTGCACTTTCTAGCTTTAGTAAATAAACCACAAAGAGACAGGAAGTGTGGTATTTGCGGGATTACCAGGTGAACAAAAAGCCTGAAAAAAATAACTAATGCAGTCACAACATCTAAGGACTGGTAAGTTGAAGATTTGATATTTTGATTATAGGGTTTAGATATGCTTTAAACAATAGATTATTGGTGTCACTTGACAGAATTTGACAAACTAAATGAGCCATCCATGTACTGAACACTAAACAATTCCATTTTCAGTTTTCTTTCAATTGTTTAAAGGGTCATTCCACACAAAACTATTTTTCGGCGTTTGGTATTTGTTGGACAGGTAAGGGGAGTGACGTCAGGACGCACGCACGCTAACCGGAAGTGTCGCCGTGGCCATTTTGTTGGTTGTTTACACATGGTTTTCAACCAAATGTTTGTTCAGCCATTACAGAGCCATTGAGGGAGCAATGTTGTGAGCTGGAAGTTCCTTTCTGTTAATGTAAGTCATGAATAAATTTGTTTCTATGGTTTGAATTATGCCTAAGAACCTTCTTATCTTTATGAAAACTTTGGAGGAGTACCCCTGAAGTGAAGGAATGGAAAGAAATGGATTCCATAAGATAGCCTATGCTTGAGAATAACTCCCAGAGGGTAATAGTACCTAGTATCACTATTGGCTGGATTATAGAGGGTAATAGTACCTAGTATCACAATTCACAACTGGTTGGATCACAGAGTGTATATGTGATTGAAGTGTCCATGGAGTTTGTCACGTTTTGGGTTTTATTTATTTATTTAAATAATAAGTATATATTTATATAATTTTTGCACAGAAAGTTATATATATATATTTTTTTTTGCACTATTTTAACAGTGGTTTTGCGTTTTGCACAGAGTGGAGTGTTGTTATATATATTTAAAAGATAATGCACTATGGATTTTTCTTTTTACTTTTTTGAGGTTTTCATAATTTTGATCATTTTCCTTCCAACTGGATTGAAGTGGAAAATATGGGACCTTGGCATTGGACACATTTGGATTTATTTGAATTTTGGGACATATTTGGGATTGAATTTCATTTGGTCACAATTTTTCATTTAATTGTATTAATTTTGATTGCATTAATTAATTTTATTTGTGGAATTTTATTTTATTTTATTTGGAATTTATGTGGTTTATCACAAAAAGGATATGTTATATTGTATACTTTCTAGGGAGAAAGTGTGACTTTTTGGTAGGAGTTTAGGAGAAGGAGGTTATTTGTTTATTGATAGGTAACCACCTACCAATTGCCACTTATATCTCTTGGGAACATTAGTGGTGATATTTTTTTCACTTGATCTTTGCCCATCTCCTATGCTGGGAGATATACAAAGATCTCTCCCTGTTAAATAATTGAAATCTATTTTATATAAAGAAAACAACAAAGTAATAACAAGGTGGGTAGAAGCAACCAAAACGCCAAGGTGGCCAGGAGAGACAAAAACAAAGGTTATCTCATACACAAGGTTCGACCTACAAATAAATTAGACTGTTCCTTGCAAGGGCATTTTCCTCAAAACATAGTGAATGTTGTGAAATTTCACTTTACAAAGAGTATCCAATCACATGCAAGGAAAATAAAAAAAACATCATATTTGCTTGCACATGAACGGATGATGGACATCTGCAGAGCTTCACCCCATTCACTAAGTTCTGTGGAAAATTTCCTTGCAAAGCGCAACTTTCTTTGCAAAGTGAACAGTCTATTTGCCTTTAGTAAATCATTCCCCATTTCTTTTGGATGGACTACCTCTTTAATGTGGGTTATTTACTAAAACTCATATTGAGAAAGAGGAAGATACTAAATATCTTCGTATCATATATTTTTCATAATGCTATGATGGCCTGCTAATAATTCAGCAAATAATCTGGTGTATCTTTAATAGAGGTCAGGAAATTTAGATCAAACTTAAAGTGTGTCTACAGCCAAAAAGTTTTTGTTTTAGTTCCCCATAGGATAGCGGATGGTTAGAACCCTTTCCATTTGCTGTCTGTGTCCTATTGGGGACATTTCCCTTTGCTTGCTGTCCCATAGACAAAATAGGAAGTGAGTGGAAATCTGTTCAAAGTGGGAAGAAATCTACTTCTATAAAGAATGTCACCGGAACACCGAGGCCAGTGATACATCCATGTGGTAATGTATAGGGCACATGATCTATGGTGCGGCACCATGTATTTTGAAAGGCGCCCAAAATACCCCACAAACACACCTTGACATGTGTTTCAGGGTGCCATAGGGACCATGTGTGCTTTGTGGTGTGCTGCACCCAAACAAGTTATCCATTTTTACGTACATTTTGGTGGGTTAGCAGCCCAATTTAAACTGATTGAGCTACCTTAACACAACACATGTTGACATGCAAAATAATGCAGGTCAACTCGCATGCTCTAACGCACCAGGAGTGAAGGGGGCCTTAAATATTTCCCCTCACCTCCTGTTTCAGATACAACTGCAAAATTTAACATTCCCTACTGACAATAGTGACTGGGAACAAGGGGAGGGGGGCGGGGGCACAGATACTGATAATAAATCTGGCGGAGGATTTAACATTTTCCAAGACTGAAAAAGTTTTCGATATACTGTAAGAATGTGGTCTTCTCTTGCACAAGGAGGGTTATTTCATATATGTGGTTGAGTTGAGATTTGCAGTCCAATACACATCTATACCTTTACATAAACTGTATCTCTGTTGCTCGGAAAAAAATATTGGTTACATAAACAACATAAAAAGGTCACATCATAATAAAACCAATAAACTGGGTAAATAATCAATACATTCAAAATTAAATGTAGGTAACTTGAATGTATTAGTCTTCTGTACATTAAACACCACGTGAGTAAGTCCATAAACCTGCTTGTATAATGGTCAGTGATTAAACACCGCAATGGGCTTTATGGCTGGAGACTGGAGAGAAATCACGTGACCCTGTCAGGCACAATACAAAACTACAGGTGATCTAATTGCATTATAGTAGCTTTTAATGCACCTACTCCTGTCACACAAGGGCTTTGTAGAGCTTTCTGTGAGCTTGCAATGTAAAAATAAACACAAAATTAAAAAAAAAAAAAATCTCCACCAAGCTACAATTAAAAAAAAAAAGAAAAACACAATCTATAAATAGAAAATTAAATCATATCAATATTCACGCCACATAAGCCAAACAGTCATAAAATCATTTTTCAAATTAACCTACAAATAGCTACATTTAATTTGTGATAGAAATTATACAATTAAAAGAGCAATTTGAAAAAATCTTGTGTAAAAGAATAACAAAAAAATAAACAATAAAAATAAAAACCTAAAATCAAAGCGATAAAAAAATGGTACTGTATAATATAACAATTAGATAAAATAGCAAGTTAAATCATTTCTATAGCTGCCACAATGGTAACGTGAATTAAAGAATTGTTAATACTTAAGTATTAACTTATAAAAGTGAATAAATTACAAATAAAAACACATATAATAAATGTGGAACCTTGGTGAAAAAAAAAAATATTATTTAAATGTCAAACAAATAGCCCTTTTCACGTTAAAAACAAAACAACATTTTCCCCAATTAAACTAGTTTCATTGTTTCAGATTATTGGAATGGAAAAATAACCAAAAAGCAGTGAAAAGAAAGCTATTTTCCAATTTGATACACAAAATAAGGTCGACGAGGACCGAAGGAGGCACAGTAATATAGTTGCTATTAGTAGCATTACGAGTTACAGTATAATTGGATGTAACGTTCTCAGACCCACCGGGTGAACAGCCACCGCAGGAGGGGGAGAGGTGGGTGGAAGCCCTACTGTTTACTTTTAAGACAATCTACAATTATCAACAACACTCTGCACAGATTATAAACATCGGGCACTTGGGATGGGGTGTTTAAACAGGGAAATGGAGGTGAAAAGTCATCTGTCTTTACACCATGCTATTCCCCACTCTCTTTAATAAGCTTTCTACAAGTCTCAGACTTCTATAATACTATCAATATATACTGTCAACAAAAATGACAGCAGATTCAATTTTTAAAAAAAAAAGAGAAGAAAAAAAAACTCTTGTCAAAATTTGCTGATTTACAAAATTCACAGTTTAATATACACACTGCAAATGTTTATTATATAAACATTATTAAATAAACAAATGTTTATTAAATAAACATTTAGAATAAGAATCAGCACTTGGCGTGTTTACTAGATTGATATGCCTAAAATGTGCAAATTTTGGCATTTAGGAACTTATAATTTCTGTTCTTTTTATTGAAATAATTAATTTAGTAGGTAAGAAAAAAATGATTTTTAAATTAACCAATTAAATTTACAAATTTACAGGGCTTAGAATTTTATCTTTGTAGCCTTTTTTTTTTTGTTTAATCTTATGCTATATGTTAATTTAAAATGTACGCTATAAAAAAATTCAGAGAATTGTCTTAGACTTGCTATAAAAGTAACCTTATGAATACAAGGTAGGTTAAAAAAAAAAAGAAAAGAAAAAAAAAAAAAAAAGAGCACAATTGTATAAAATGTTAACGTACCTTTCACATAGCTCGGATCCTAGAGAAGGTGGCAGGTTACGTTGTGACAAAAGCACTGGCATATAGCGTAGCTACATACACAGTTTTGATTACAGGCTTGCGTTTTAACGGAAATAAAATTTCACAGCTAACAATGAGAGGTGAAAAGTTTAAGAGGCAAATCTTTTCCTCCTGATCACTGACTGTTAATCAGCTTCATGGGTGGTTGCCTAAATCTGCGGATTTTTTTTTTTTTTTGTTACTTGCTTTACTGCCAAGATTGTAACTAATTTTTTCCCCTGTTGTAGGAGGAGGGGAGGACAACTCCCCGCAGAATGCAGCTGTGTATGAGTGACATGACGCGCTAATGCAGAGGGCAAAATTCATGAATCTCTTCACAACCATTTGTGTAACAAGATTAAGATGGGACAGCAGAAAATAGCTGCATTATCAGGCTCCTTACAGTTTTCCAGCTGGTTACGCTCTATTCCAAAACAGTAGGGATAAGAGGATAACATGCAGCCTCCGGGAAGACGCCTCTTCTTATTTTGGGAGCAAAAATCATCCCCAGGAAGATGAGGCATGAAGGATATGTAGAGCCAGAAAGACCCAATCCTGCCAAACAGGCAGAAATATTGAGTTCTACTTATCGGCGTGAATGTTAAAGCTAACAAAAGCTCTTTCTGTGAACAGAGGACCTGCAGCTGCGATTTACACAACAATGTTGGAAAAAAAACACACACACACCAGTGCTTTCCATATAAATGTCTGATCAGGAATTAGAAACTGGCCATCTCTTCTCTATTCTTAGACATGTAACAAAAGAATGAAAGCATAAGTAGAAGGACTACAAGGGCTTGCAGCAGTGCCAGAGTGGGGGGACAAAAAGCAGCCCCAGAATATGAAGCATAGGGATTCACATTTTTGATTGGGAAAAAAAGTTTTCAGAGCTTAAATATTGCCACCACTGCGGCTGTGGCACAGTACTGGAGGCATTTGTTATTTTATTAAAACAAATTTAGGTGAGGTTGAGCAACCTCTAGGAGCAACCATCAGCCGATAGATACTCCCAGACACCAAGGCCTTGCAGAAAATGCCACATTGCCTAGCCGAGTTTTTCTATGCATGTCTAAAAAAAAAACATTACAACCAGGGGCGGACTGACCATTTGGAAACCCGGGCACTGCCCGAGGGCCAGGGGTCAGTAGGGGGCCCCATGAGATGCCCCTGGTACCTTTTTTATAGGCTTTTTGGAGTTTGGGCAGGGACACAGGGGTCCCATGATCCCCTTTGCCCGGGGACCCCATGAGTTGCCAGTCCGCCCGATTACAAGTGTGTTCCTTCAGTGCTCAAGTGCCAGAATGAAAAGATGCCCCCATTCCCACTGCATCTAGAAGCAACCCACCACTACCCAGAACCAAGCCAATGTCATGGAGCCTAATTTAGCAAGCAACATTTATGTCTGCAACCAGTGCCTTCAATGCTTAATATAACTATATTATTAAAATATTCACTGTTTTTTTAGGACTGGAGGCATCTGCTTTTTAATTAAAGTCTCCCTTTAAGCAAAATAAATAAATAAATAAATAAATGCACATATTTTTGCAGAAAAAAAATTGTGAATTTAAAATTTGTTTCACATGGACCTTACAAAGCATGGCACCCACAATCAGGCTGCTACAGACTCTTCTACCAACTCCCTGCCCGTACAGAGGTACGGGCTTTCAGCTGGAGAACTGGAGAAGTGTAAATGGACTATGAGTACAGTGATCACCATGCTTGTGTTCCATTGAGAACGCACAACACAACGTAAAAGTTATTAGTGCCACTTAAGATGTTATAATAGGAAAGGAAGTCCGGTGTCTCACAGTATTACATGGGTGCTGGCTATCAAGTGCTTCAACCAGAGAACGACAGAGATGCCACGCACTGCCAGCTCCTATAATAGGAAAAGATGTAAAGAGATATGAATGGCCTCAGCCTGTTGCTCCTTCTGAGGCCACATCCCTGACTCAACAGGGGCATGGCCTCAGGAAGAGCAACAGGCTGAGGCCATTCAAATCTCTTTTAATCTTTTCCTATTAGAAGGAGCTGGCACGGTGTGGCGTCTCCCTCTCTCCACATTTGTATTCCATTGAGAACTACAAGATTGTTCGCCATGGTGGCAGACATGACTTGCAGTTCATTTTAGAGGAGAACTGGCATAGGAAGGGGGGGTGGCTTTGAGGGTGTTCTGGTATTGGGGGATCCGCTTTCCAACATGTTACATGCTGTAAAAGATAGAGTTGGCCTTTAAGGGTATGTGCAAATGGGCATATTAAAATACTCTTATCCACACTGGATCCTTCTACCAGGAACTGGCAGAAAAATCCTGCCTAAAAATTGCTTGCTTTGGCGAATAATTATGTGTGTTTATGAGCATTTATATGAATATGGTGATTAGATTAGAAATGTTTCGTTTTTTTGTTGGTTGTCAGTGCTTGGGGCAAGGGGGGGGTGCAGCGTGGGCTGCAATGTGACAGCAGTAGTTTAGCAGGGTTGAGGTCAGGGCTCTGTGCAGGCCATTCATGTTCCTCCAAACCAAACTATTCAAATCATATGTTCATTGATCTGGCAAGGTCCTCCTGGGACAAAAAAAGAGCCATCTCCCCAACTGAAAGAGCACAATTGTCAAAACCATCTTAGTGTGCTGTAGTATTGACAGCACCTTTCACTGGAAACATCTGAACTCAAAAATTCAGGCTGTCCATTTACATTTGGCCATGTAGGGTGAGCGTGATAGTCAAGGGTCTACTTTCTGCAATCAAAAATAAACCTGATCAGGTCATTTAATTATATTGCAAGGATTGTAGCGACCTCTCTGCAGACCCTTATCTGTTCCCGCTCTGCCGGCTATAATCACACGTTCAGTCTCAGTTTGCAATAAGTTACCTTTACTGGAAACACTTGAATGCTTAATCAACTTAATAACCAGATTCCCACTTGTACATCCAGTTTAGGGGTCCCAAACTATTGTGCAAAGAGCTAAGGACTGGGGTCCCAATGGCTTGTGTTATTTCCACCCAGGCAGTCACGGGCACCAGTGTCAGAAAATATCATATGCAACCTAACAACAAGTGAATCTGAGATCTTCAGGAGAATTCCTGGGGAATTTCCAGGGGCTCTCAAAGACAAAATTGACAAAGAGGTCAGGTTGGGCATGATGATGTGCCCTTTCAGCGGTTCCACAGTGGGATGTGGGGTCAAAAAAAAGAAAGGGGTAAATATTGTTTGATACTGTACTCTAAGAGCAGGTCAGTGAACAACATCATAGTGGATGAGATGTAGAGAATCAGCTGTTTGAGAATTGCTTGGATTTGGTGAGGAATACAGTTAATGTCCAATTAGCCAAAATAGACCTTGAACTGGCATTTAGACGTCTGTCTTTAAGCCTCGGAGAGCTGGAACCTGGTACCCTCTCTCAGGGCTGAGAGAGAGAATGAGCTCTGCCATGCAAAGGAGTTCTAATGCCAAGGGCAGAAAAGGGGGAGGACAGGCTGAGACAGCACGCAGTTGGCACAATGAGCATTCCACAAAAAAGGGCTTGTCTTGGCCTCATCTCAAGCTGCTTATGTCAGACGAGACTAAGCTGCAGAACAAGGTCCAAGCAATTCAGGAAAATGTCATGAGAACTCTGAGAATGAGTGGACATGGGCCTCAGCTGAGTCTGAGAGGGCTTAAATGATGGTATCTTCAGTTATTATGGGTACCACAATCTGCGATAAGACTCTGTTGTGATTTTGAAATTGTTTAATGAGTGTGGGTTCCACCATTTTTGCCATAAAGGCATTGTTTGTCTTTATTCGAGGGCAAAAGTTACAGAGTAGGGCCTCCAAGCCTTAGGGGCAGCATGGACATGAAGAGGGTTATGGCCCTGGCTCCTGATGTCAGGTGCCATTTTCTTCCTGGGCAGTCATGAGCTCTTGGGCTCCATGTGAAGCTGACAAGATGACACAGTTGGGCAGCGTTTTGGAGAAAAGGGAAGGTGGCATGGGCCCCCAGGGTTGATAGAAAGTTGGGTCAGGAAAAGGCTGGACAATGACTGGAAGCGCCTGCTAACACAAAAAAAGCAAAGGGGTGTGGCCACAGATATAAATGCAAGGGTGGCCAAGATGGCCTTTCATACATTCAATTCAATTAGAGGGAAGGGCTTTCCCACTCTCCCACACTCAGTTTTGGTTATTTCCTTTCACAGGTCTGATTCAACATGTTGAGGGAGCAGGTTAGTGGACCGGGGTACCTTGCAAGGTGGATTCAGAACCCTCTCAGGGATGCAATAGGTATGAGCTCTGATTATGCAACAGAGTTCTCATACCACAGGCCAAAAAGGGGAGGGAAAGCACAATGAGCACTCTGCAAAAAGGGCTGCATCTTGGCCTCCCCATGGGTGACTAAGGTCATGCAGGGCTAAGTTGCTGGAAGGGGTCCAAGCAGGCAAGGAATATGTTATTTAGACTCAAAGTGCAAGTGGGCCTTGGCAAAGCCTGAGAGGGCTTAATTGAGAGCATCCTGTTAATATTGCTAAATATTATAGAATCATCAGCGCTCCAAAGATGTGTTTCAAACATTAATTACATACTCTTAATGTCACATTAGGTCAAAGTGCCAATTTTTCTGGGCCTTGCAGGGTCCTCTTCCTCTTGGCGTGTAAAGATGTCCTGAGAAGGACCTTGCAAGGTCCGGAATTGTTGGTATTTTAACCTTATGTCACATTATTGGGTTGATTTACTAAAGGCAAATACACTGCTCACTTTACAAATACATTTTTGCCAAAGCTTAATGAATGTTGCAATATTTCACTTTCTGGGAGAAATTCTCTTGACTCTGAAGTATTTACCACTGCTTCTGCATGGTACCATTTGTTGTACTCACTACAAGCACTGTCTTGATTATATCTGGTCGAGCACTATCAGGTCTGTGCAGTTCTAATTGAGTTTTACCTCAGTTGTTATTGGGTGGCAATAGAGGTGACACTGTCTATGGTAGAGCTCTGTTGTGATTTAAATGTTTGATACTGTTTAATAAACATGGGTTCAACCATATTTTGCCACAAAGTGGCAAGGTAGATTATTGGTGCCCATACACAGATTAGCCACAAAGCAGTTTACACCTGCCATGTTAGTGAACAGTGGGTATATGGGTACTCACCAACTCAAATATTGTTTCATTGGGAGTGAAAGATGTGCGTGGTAGTGTGTGATTTTATTTTCTGCTGAATATGGGAAGTCTGCTTTCATCTGGACTACCATACTGTCAGATTTAATCAACATGGAAAACCAAATTTGTTCAAGCATCTAGCCAAAACCTTTTTTTAATTTAGTTTTAGATAGAAGGAGGAGGAATTAGAACCACTGACAGTTGTCAAATAGGAAGATTTATTCTCAGTTACTGTCCAAGTGACAAACTTCCTGTTTCACCAAACAGGAAGTTAGGGAAAACCTACAACAACAGCAAAGACAGGGGCTTCAGCCTTTCCCTACTCTATTACTGGGGAAACCATTGTCACTGGGACAGTAATTGAGGTGTTCTGGATATTGCAGAAGTAAAAGCCCAATAGAGGTTCAGAGTTTTCTCTACTCTATCCAAAAGCCTCTTTTTTGCCTGGACAAGCACTTTAAAACTGAACTCCAGGCAAAAATAACACAGTAGAAATGAATAGCCCATTAACCTCCCTGGAGGTATTCCCGAGTGTAGCTCGGGGTAAAGTTTCAGTACCACAAGCGGTAACCCCGAGCTACACTCGGGCTTACCATGCGGCGCTGCTCTGGGATCTTTCAATCACTTACCTTGTCCTGCACTCCCACGATGTCCCCCCTGCAGTGTCCCCGGCAATGTAATCCGGCGAATGCTGGCATCTGTCATCTGGGTTCCGTCCCCTGCGAGACGGGACAAACGGGGGACGGAATGGCGGGAAATTTGAAAATGACAAAAAGTCACATTCACTAAAATCACATAGTATAACATTCCTGTATCAACCCATTTCACATACATTTTGTCCCGAGTGCTTTGTCCTGCGCCCTGCCTGCATTTTTACTGTTCTTTCTGCCTGGAAACTGAGAAACGTCCATGGCGTCCAAAAAGCATCCCTTTAGCTCAAAAGCAGTTTTAGACCGGCTAGAGAACAGCGATAGTAAATCAGAACCACTTGCAGAATTGAGTGATAATGATTTGTGGGGGAAATTCATCATCAGACACTGAAAACGATTTTGCGACTTTGCCCAGCGATGTGCGAACTTGGCGCTATATTTCAAATTTCAGTGTTTTTGGTTTGATTATATTATTGAATTACATTTATTATTATTATATTATTATTTTTTATGATTATTTATTAAATTATAATTTATGATTTTGTGTTTCAAGTTTTATCCTACCTGGGATGTTTACTAGACTCTTGTTCGGACAGATTTCAGTGAGTTATTCCTAAAAATTACAGGCCTACAATAAAAAAAAAACATATTTCCATGCAACAAAATGTACCACTTTGAGCACAGAAATATGGACATAATCAGACCTCTAGGGAGGTTAAAAGATAAAAAAACAAACCAATTTTTGCCCCAACATTTACCTTCAATCAATAGATTTCTCCCGCAATTATTTTTATTTGCCATTAGATCAGGAGTGCTCAACCGGTGGCTTCTGATGTGGCTCGCAACCTCCTGCTCTGAGATGCCGGGTCAGCAGGCCCAGATTGGAGGTTGCCAACCCACCATCCCAGAGCATCAGAGTGGATGGAGTCAGCGTGGGATGAAGCAAGTGGATTCAGAGGGAGCAGTAGCCATATAAGCCGATGCTTCCTCTGTAGCGCTGGCTCTTGTGCCAAGTGAAGTGCATTTGGTGTCACTCTTCTGGGACAGGAGCCTTTCTAACAGCCTAGTTGCCAGCAGAAGTTGAAGGAAAAAAAGGTCAGTTTATTAAACATCAGTATTGCAATGGGCATACATACTTTGCAATGGCCATTTTAGCATTTACAAAAAAAAGGGTTATTAGGCTGCTTTCATACCGTTCTTCAAGTGCTGCACAGTGCACTGCACTGAGCCATAGTCTTCTATTATATCCTGCAGGTTTGGTGTTTTTTTTTTCAGAAAGTGCACCACACCTGCAAGATATAATAAATGTCTATGGAAAAGCACAAGAAAGCCAAAGGTGCATTGCATTGTCCGTGCAGTATGCGTAAATCACAGCGCATAGAGTAAGTGTGAAAGCAGCCTTAAGTCCCTTTTACATGATTGGTCTGATGAGGTCCATCTGTCTGTTTTTCAAATGGACCAAATCAGACCCTCCATCCATTACTGTGCAGCAGGGATGTAAACTTGTGTCCTTTTAAACCCGTCTACCTCCAATCCGAGAAAAAAAAAAAAAAAAAGGAATTTGATTCTGTCCCCTCCATCTGGGAGAATTGAATCGGATGGCTCATAGAGCAGAGTGGACTGTGTCCATGTCTGCTCTGCATATGCGGAGTGGACATGGACCTGTCATCTGCCTGCTGATCAAGCAGATTCTGGCCCATGTGAAAAGGGCCTTATAAGGGGCTCAGGACAGCTCGTTTACAATATATTGTGGTCTGCAACCATTTACCAAATCTCTTATTACGTAGCCCTCGCTCTTCAAAAGGTTGAGCACCCCTGCATTAGATGTCCTCAAGCTGATGCCCAGCATCATTCTACCCACTCTGAGCCCAGGACATCCTGGACCTTTACCAGCCTGTTACTGGACAATGAAAGGAGTAGCAGCCCGGTGATGAATTCATCTCTCCGTCACTCTAGAGCACACGTGTCAAACTGGTGGCCCTCCAGCTGTTGCCAAACTACAAGTCCCATGAGACATTGCAAGATTGACAATTACAAGCATAACTTCCAAAGGAAGAGGCATGATGGGACTTGTAGTTTTGCAACAGCTGGAGGGCAGCCAGTTTGACACCCCTGACCTAGAGAATTCTCCTCCTATTAGCATGCTACCTGTCAGCACATAAACTGATTGGCTCAGTGGACTCTTTCTTCCTCTCACACTCTAACCCTACTGATACCAAGTCAAATTCAGGTACTTACACTAGTTACATTTAAAAAACATATTTGATTTTGTATGAATACTTATAGAGCTGCATTCATCCGTGTCTTTTATATCTGCCTAGAGTTCAGCTTTAACAAATTTGGTCTTCCATGCAGCTGAATTTTGACAGACTGGCAGTCCAGGTAATAGAGTTGCTAGCTGCCCACACACTTGCTGCTGGTTGACATGGATATAAAATAAGAATTTATGAAACTAAACCACTGCTGTGCCAATTAACCCTTCCACTGCCAGGTCTGTACATCATACGGACCTGAAAGAAGGAGGGAGGGTTTACACACAATCCAGTGGCTGCAGCCTCTGGGATTGTGTCTAAAATTGACAGGCAGACTGCTGCCTGTCAGGTGGAAGCAGTTGGGCAGCCACCCGATTGCTTCCACAGCCCCCTGTTAACGTGCCCCCCCTATGGGTGCACTTCTGCCATGGATTCTGGTCTCTGCTTGCCCATCTGTGGGCTCGAGGCTGACATGGTGGGTGCCGGCAGGTGGAGAGAGATAGGAGAGCAAACACACGTCTCCTCACCTTCTTCCTGTGACCTAGAAAGTGACATGTATGACATCTCTTCCGGCCACCGCTGTCACTTTCCCCGGCTAGAATAGCTGGATTGCAATACATCCATAAAAGACATGCAGGGTCTTTCTCATTAAAGAGAACCTGTCACCTAAAAATCATCACATAGATTTAAAAAAAAAAAAAGTTAAACAAAAAAATGTTCTGGCAAAAAAATTTAATTACACCCAAGCACATAACATCCTCCCCTCAAAAAAATTATTTGAGGTCCCACCCCACCCCTACATATATGCACGCATGAACATAAACGTAATTTATTGCGTCTCTTTGCCCTAAAGTTCATTATAGGTGTTTTTTACTGAAATTTTACTGAAATTATCGTGTGACATAAAAAATTTGAACTACCACTATTTTGTTTTTTACAGTGTCTGCTTTCACAAAATGTATAATGTTTGCTATTATTTTCAGACCTAAAATGATTTATTAAACATGTGAACAAAAAAATGCAATAACAGCTCTGGCAGCGAAAGGGATAAAAGCCATTTTCAAACAACTTCTACCCCAAGTTGGCATGCAGGCTCCATTTTTCATTTTCCTGGTGTGAAGCCCATATACAGAAGAACCAAGGTGTGAGGCGTATTCTAAAGCCAAGGTGCAGAGAATGAAATGGCCTTAAGTGAAACATAACTGTTGCAATCCACCCCAATGATTATTCGGTCACTGAAAACCAGAACTTAATTGAAACCATGAGTGACAGACTGCTATTGACTATTCCCTTTTATACAATTGTTTTCTTGGTGAAAAGGTGAAGGAAAGCTTCCACAAAATTGCCACCAGTATTGCCGGCATTAATGTATCGCTGCTTACAACCTACTATTCTGAGCCTCTCCAGAGCAGTATCGATGGATTTGAAGATCAGGAGGTCATCCGTCCACAAAAAAAAATCACTACACATGGCCAGAACTTTGTCTTATATACCTTCAGTTGCGATGAGCTTCTGAATTGTTTTCTAATACATCCAGGAATGTTTCCCATAGATCTTTTATATCTCTCAGTCTGTATTGTAGATGCAATGGCCCTATAAACAGCTCTGAAATCAATGGTGACACAAACAAACTGGAATTCAGGCAAAGCACTTTTAGGTTCATTTCCCAACGTCCTCTTTTGTTAAGTAATAAATTGCTTGCTAGAGATATTTGTGTCCGTGACACA
Source organism: Staurois parvus (assembly GCF_062004578.1). Taxonomy (NCBI): domain Eukaryota; kingdom Metazoa; phylum Chordata; class Amphibia; order Anura; family Ranidae; genus Staurois; species Staurois parvus. The sequence continues at coordinate 4,450,248 of NW_028318523.1, forward strand.
GTTAACTCAGTAGCATGAAAGTCTCTGGTTCTGCAATTTGATGTAATGGATTTTGTAAATGGAACAGTGGCAGATAAAAACCATGACAATCCCCAGTGCTGCGCTGTGTGAAATGATTGTACGTTAACAGGATGCTAATTGCATTGTTTCCAAACCTAATGGCACTTTGGTGTCACTTGTTAGAAAAACCAGGTACAAAAAAATATGAAATGATAAGTTTAGCTGGACAAGGACATCAAAATCGAATAGATACACAAGCTTTGTACAATAAGATGACTATGGTGTTAATACCGTGTGCTGGAAAGTGCTGCTTTGTAAAGCAAAACCTTTGTGTTGTAACTAATGATCTCTTAAAGTGAAGAATATGCTCATATGAGTCCAGGCAAGTTCACAAGGCAGCCTCTAGAGGGCTGTAAAGGGCACACATGCCATTCAATGTGACAAACAGCCCAACAAACAGCCCTGTTATTTCCATATCTCTAATTTTGTTAAGTTAATTTTTTTACTTGACATTTATGTTTTTAAAAGTACAGCCTCATGCACAATGGGCATCATTAATGCTGCTGTTAGGGGTGTCTGGCATTTTTTTTTCTGTCTCTAAACTCCCCTGCATGTCAACCTATGTGCCATCGTATCCTGGGGCAGCAGCGCTTGTGGCAGAAAAAATGCTTGATATGTGTAAATGCGTGATAGCGATAGGCACAACAAGCCGCTTGAGCATAAATTCATTTCAATGGCCAGAATAATTTATATATATATATATATATATATATATTTATTTATTAATCATTTTTTTTTTCTAAAGAAAAGTTTGTTTCCTTTTCTTGTCTGTGAAGGTTCTCATTTATCCAGATCATGGTATAGTTAGTACCAGGGGCGGACTGACAACTCATGGGGCCCCCGGGCAATAGGGGATCATGGGGCCCCTGTGTCCTTGCCCAAACTCAAAAAAGCCTATGAAAAAGGTCCCAGGGGCATCTCATGGGGCCCCCTACTGACCCCGGGCCCTCAGGCAGTGCCCGAGTTTCCAAATGGTCAGTCCGCCCCTGGTTAGTACTAGATAGCCACATTCAACTGGACTTGCTCTGTAATGTTGAACATGTTTTGTAGTCTCTCCAGGCCACTTCTTCAGTGTTAGAAAAATAGCCTGACATTTATATCCACACAGGTAGCAAAGACACCCTACCTAATCCAATCACCATGGAATGTGTAGATTTACATGGCCAATGGTGTGAATTGTTGTCAAAGCTCCAGGGTAGTTATTTATTATTTATTATATATAAGGCTTGCTTCACATCTATGCAGTTTGCTTTTGATCCGTATTATAATGCTTTTTGCAATGTGCATTGCATTTTTGCAGCGTTTTGCATATGTTGTCAGCTTTTTTTTTGGTTAAATTGGAAATATTTTTTTTTCGCTGGGCAGAAAAAATGCAAAAGGCAGTGAAAACACGGCAAAAAAGCATAAAAAATGCACTACTTGCATTTCAGCAGCTTCTACATTGAACTCTATTGTAGCAAAAATGCTGCTTTTTGTGTTTAAAAAAGACCCTTTCCAAAAATGCAGTAGCTCAAGAAAGCATAGATGTGAACATGTCCTATAGGAAACCATGTTAAATGGACTGTAGTGTGTTTCTGAAAAAAAACACAAAAAAATGCATAGGTGTGAACCAGGCCTTACAGGTACTTACAGTTGCAAGAAAAAGTATGTGAACCCCTTGGGATTACGTGGAGTTTTGCATGAATTGGGCATAAAATGTGCTCTGAACGTCATCTAAGTCACAACAATATAAGAACACAGTCTGCTAAACATAATACTACACAAACATTAGATGTTGCCATGGTTTAATTGCACATAACATGTAAACATTCACAGTGCAGGGAGGAAAAAGTATGTGAACCTTTGGACTTAATAACTGGTTGACCCTCCTTTGGCAGCAATAACCTCAACCAAATGTTTCCTGTAGTTGCAGATCAGACCTGCACAATGATCTGGAGTAATTTTGGACCACTCCTCTTCACAAAACTGTTTCAGTGTAGCAATATTCTTGGGATGTCTGGTGTGAATCGCTCTCTTAAGGTCATGCCACAGCATTTCAATCCGGTTGAGGTCAGGACTCTGACTGGGCCACTCCAGAAGGCGTTCACATACTTTTTCTTGCAACTGTATATAGCGTCGTCAATTTACGCAGTGGTTTACATATATATATTGTACATTCACATCAGATAAAACAGCACCATATATGGAAGACAGTTAGGGGGAGATTTACTAAAACTGGAGCACTCAGAATCTGGTGCAGCTGTGCATGGGAGCCAATCAGCTTCTAACTTCAGCTGCTCGGCATTTAGACCCACTGACTGGCTGGGCTGGCGGGAAGAGGTTAAACAATATCTGTAAGCCCTGGTTCACACTGATGCGGTGTGGAATTCCAAATGGCTCCTATTTTTTTTATCACATTCATTTATTTAGTGTGTATTAATTAGAGGGTTTTCAAAGACAATGCACTATGTGATTTTTCTTTTCTTTTTGAGGTTTTTCTTTTTGGGCATAGGAGCCATTTGGAAGGCTTAATACGAAGATTGTGGTTTGGAATTATTCACAGAGTGACTATATATTTTCTTGAAGGACATTATTATATTTTTGGACATTTTTCTTTTTGGTTTGATTCATTATATGATTTTTTGTGATATAACTGGGGATTTATACTTACTAGAATTAGCATATTAATATTCACAGATTATTACACTTTTGGGGGAAAGTGCACACATATGCCAAAAGGGAGTTTTTGGATAAGCTATTTGAGGGGATACCGTAATTTCATATTAATTAAAGGACATGGTGAAACAAACATCTATTTCTTCAGAGTAGAAACATTTACAAATCTGGTACAAATTTCTTGTTAAAGTGATTCTAAGCACACACTGTTTAATTCACATTATCCCTTCTCTTTCTGTTTGTGGATGAGGGCACTGTAATTATTTTAATTAAAAAAGTATCTTTTTCCTAATTGATATACAGCTGTCACATGACCCAGGTCTTTCCCAACCTCTCTGCAGGAAAACATAAGCAGGAGGAGCTTCTAGTCCTCAGCTGCTGGTCACATGTTCAACATTAAAAAAAAACAGCTTTTGGGATACAGAGTAAAAATAAATAACTAACCACTCGCCCTCCAGAGGATTTATCCCCATTCCTGACAAGGCCATTTTTTGCATTACAGCGATGTGTTATTTAACTGACAATTACGCGGTCATGCAATGCTGCACCCAAATGAAATTTACGTACTTTTTTTCCCCACGAATTGAGCTTTCTTTTGGTGGTATTTGATCACCTGTGTGTTTTTTATTTTTTGCGCTATGAACAAAAAAAAGACCAACAATTTTGAGAAAAAAAACTATATTTTTGACTTTTTGCTATTAAACATGTCTAGTAAAAAAAATTCTAAAAAATCTAATTTTGTCATGAATTTAAAACAAAATGTATTCTGCTCCATGTCTTTGCTAAAAAAAAAATTCCAATACACGTAAATTAATTGGTTTACGTGAAAGTATTAGCGTTTACAAATGGCGGTATATATACTGGATGTTTTTTTCTGCTTATAATGGCGGTGATCAGCAACTTATAGCAGGTCTGTGGCGGGCATTCTGACACTGGGGGGAACTGACGTGGTGTCACTGACATCCCCAGTGACACCAATACAGTGATAAGTGCTAAAAAAAAGCACTGACAATGTACTAATGGCACTGCGCAGGAAGGGGTTAACATGAGGGACGATCAAAGGGTTAACTGTGTGCTGGGAGTGTTTTACTAGGGTGTGGTGTGTTGGTGCTTCCCTGTAAGCACACTGCTCTAAATGGCTGTGCTGTGCACAGCCATCCAGAGCAGTGTGCTCGAGTCGACAGGGAGGAGGACTATTAGTGAACAAAGCAGCCCTCCTCCCCGTCGGAGATCATTGGTAATCACTGGGCGCCGGTGTCTAATCACTGGCCGAGACCCAGTGATTGACAGTCGCGGCCGAACCCCTGCTGCAGTATAACTACTATAGGGCGGTCGGGATGTGATTAATATCAATTATGTGTTTTAAATCGTCATAAAAATACAGATTTGAAATCAAATATTTATTATTTTTTGGCAATAGCATGGTGTGGGTGGATTTCTGCCAGTCACAATCTGTGTCATAGCCTTCCACCTTGTGTCTTAGAATTACAGGGAGCTGAAGCCTCCATCAGTCAAGATGTAATATCCCACCCCTATTATGCCTTGCTAATTAGTGGGCATGGAGGAGGAGGGAGAGAGTGGGTTGTCATTTACCACTGTGTATATGCCCACGTGTGACTCTATAGTCACATGGGCTGCTCAGATGGGATAGGGAGGAAATGCTCAGCATAGAAACTCACTAAAAGCTGAGAATGTGCAGTAGCTGCCAACACTGCTCTGCAAAATCCCCAACTGCATTGAGAACATGGACAGAAGGAGGAGACAGAGAAAAGCAGCACAGTGGCTAAATAGTTAGCACTTCTGCCTGGCATTTACTAGGGTCATTGGTTCGAATCCCAACCACGGCACCACCTGCTTGGAGTTTGCATCTTCTCTCTGTGCCTGTGTGGGTTTCCTCCCACACTCCAAAGACATGCTGGTCGGATAATTGGATCCTGTCTAAATTGTCCCTAGTATGTGCATGTATGAATGTGAGTTACGGACCTTAGATTGTACGCCCCTTGAGGGTCAGGGACTGATGTGAATGTACAATATATATGTAAAGTGCTGCGTAAATTGACGGCGCTATATAAGTACCTGAAATAAATAAATAAGCAGGATCAACCAGGTTTTTTTGCAGAATACAGAAAATGAATCCCATAGTGACTGAGTATGAACAGTATGTAATACAGCATTCACTGATAGTTTTTTTTATTATGTGTGTTCAGTGACACTTTAACATTTCTGTAATGTACATTCATCACCCAGAGGGGATTGCTACTCTCTCAACAAAGGGGAAATTACACTTTACGCTGGTCACATTTATATAGATAACCAGAACAACAAAAATGTAGACAGTTTCCCTTTCAGGCAATTATGATTCAAAACTACTGTTCCTTTAAGAAACTTGAAAATAATAGTCTCATTCTGAAACAATACAAGAAGGAACAAGAGCGCCAGCGAGTTATCTTGAACTTCAACACCCGATTATACTTGATGATCGGGAACATACAGATCCATCTTTTCAGACATACAGTATATTTCTAAAAAGAAAAGGGATTAGAAGATTTCTTTGCCTTACATTTATTATCTTTTGTAACTGCATGAAAGCTAATTAATAGATCCATTCAATTAGTGCTATGTAGATATGCAGGACTGATAGAAACATGAGTTTTTTTACTTCTTTCTTTATTTTATGTGCCAAAACTGTGCAGACTTTTGTTCTGGGAGAGGACTAATTAATCATTTGTGCAGAGTACACCCTAGATCAAATGAAAAGGCTCAATACACGATATAAGATCTAGTCATCTATGGAAGCTTCCGTCATGAATAGTTATCGCTCCTTCTCTATCGCTGCGTCTGCAGGCAGGCACTGCTGCAACTTACAAGGCTCTTTTCCCATTTAACCACTAACAATATGTAAAGTATAATAATGATGGTAATTATGATTAAACCGTGAATACATTGTGACCTACAAGGCCGCAACTTTACATACACATCACAGTAACACTGCGATAGCTAAGGGTCCAAGCGAGACAAAGGTGACTGCACAACAGAATAATTAGGCGGTAAGGAAATTATAGACGTAGTTAACGGGGAAAAATGTTTGAGATCTTCATTAACGAATAACATAACATATAGAAGGCATTGTACTGCATAGGTTACAGATAGTAATGAATATTCGAAGGACTGATTCAAAGTGAAGTTCAAAATGAAGTTCCTGTAAGTACTCTCAAGAAGAACAATGTGGTAAGTTAAAAGTAGAACTTGGATGTTAGGGCTGGATCTAGACTGTTTGTTGTGGGGGGTTCAGCAAAGGCACGAGAGCACAGCGTGGTCAGTTCTCTAGCTGTGCTTGAAACTCAGTGTGCTCTCCTCCAATAATAAGACTTCTGCTCACACCCTCCTTCCCCTCCGCACAGCCATTCACTGGAAAGTTCAGAGCAGGGGCGGACTGACAACTCATGGGGCCCCCGGGCAATATGGGATCATGGGGCCCCTGTGTCTTTGCCCAAACTCAAAAAAGCCTATGAAAAAGGTACCAGGGGCATCTCATGGGGCCCCCTATTGACCCCGGGCCCTCGGGCAGTGCCCGAGTTTCCAAATGGTCAGTCCGCCCCTGGTTAGTACTAGATAGCCACATTCAACTGAACTTGCTCTGTAATGTTGAACATGTTTTGTAGTCTCTCCAGGCCACTTCTTCAGTTCCACTGAGTGTGTCAGAAAAATAGCCTGGAATTTATATCCACACAGGTAGCAAAGACACCCTACCTAATCCAATCACCATGGAATGTGTAGATTTACATGGCCAATGGTGTGAATTGTTGTCAAAGCTCCAGGGTAGTTATTTATTATTTATTATATATAAGGCAGTGCCCGAGTTTCCAAATGGTCAGTCCGCCACTGGTTCAGAGTGCTGCTGTTTCTCCTCCCCCCCCAGCTCTCGGTTCTCAGCTGCATAAGGAGCTTAGAGGGTATGTGATCACTTATTAACCACTTCCAGTCCGGACACTTTCACCCCCTTCCAGTCCAGGCCAATTTTCAGCTTTCAGCGCTCTCACACTTTGAATGACAATTGTGCGGTCATGCAACACTGTACCCATATGAATTTTTTAGCATTTTTTTGAGACAGATAAAACTTTATTTTGGTGGTATGTATTCACCACTGGGATTTTTATTTATTTTTTGCTATATAAAAGAAAAAGTCCCAAAATTTTTTTAAAAAGTTTTTTCTTATAAAATTCTGCAAATAAATAATCTTTCTTCATAAATCTTGGCCAAAATGTATTCAGGTATCTTTTTAGTAAAAAAGAAAATAACCCAAATTAGTTTATAACCAAAAATTATAATTTTTAAAAAATTGTTTTTGCATTTTAATTTTATTTTTTTATATTATGATTTATGTTTTTTTTTAACATGCTGTCACCCTAGCAGTACAGTGTCACCATAGTGATGCTGTACTAATTGTGGAGGCTGATGAAGATTTTTTTTTTTCCACACTGATTGCTTTTACACCCATAAAGGCTGTAAAAGCAATCATTTCTCTTTCTCTCTGACTGCATTCTTGCAGCCATTGAGAAATACTGTGTGAGCTGTGATTGGTCACAGCTTGCCACATGGTAACAAGGCTGTTGTGAATAGCCTTGTACCATGTGACCTCTGTGATCATTCACAGATTTCACTAGTAGTAAGCAATGATATCAGAAGTGACATCTTGCTTATTACTATTAATGTGATCACTGATTGGCCAATCAGTGATCACATGATCAGGACCTCACACAGAGGTCCCGTACAGCGATCGGTGTTGCGGAGGACACAACGGGCATCGGATCGTGCTGCCGTGAACTCCCAGGGAGCGCAGACAGGCTAAAATGGCGGGCGCCGTTTATGCACGGCAACCCGCCCCTGCACTGTTCCTGTCCGGCCGTTTATATACATGGGCCAGACAGGAAGTGGTTAAACAGGGAAAAAAAATATTTATATATTTTTTTATATATATATACAAATGTTTTACTTAAACTGAATGGGTTTTTTTGACAAGGTGAGAGTTTACATATACTTTAAGTACTGTCTGTGGTACTTCTACAAATTTTCAAGACAAAGTTTGCAGTGTAACCTCTTCTTCTACAAGCAGTACTAATACACTCAGTTTTAGGAGAATGTTAAGTAGGACAATCTCTGAGATTGTAAAAAACAGATATTGAAGCAACAGTTAAAAAACCTAGAACATAAAAAAAATGAAAAAACTAAAATAAAAACCTGACCCAAAGCCATGATCCTACTTTCCATTTAGCTTCTAACAGTATCTCTCACAGTCTAACAAAGGCAGAAATAAACAAAAGTCTGGTTTCAAACACAGCAAAGTGATAAACACCATTACCAACTGAAACAGATCAGATTATGAACACTCTTCACCTTGATCTATATTGCACTCTGTAATATTTTATTGTTCACGATTTGCAAAATTGTTCAATTCATAGTCAGCCTCAGTAAGCTTTACTGATATACACATGCTGTACAATGCATTGACTCATACATAAATACAGAGCTCAGTGACTGTCAGTCTATAAAATATGGTAATTAACCCCTTGCGTACAGGGCGCTTTTACCCCCATCCTGCCCAGGCCGATTTTCAGCTTTCAGCGCTGTTGCACTTTGAATGACAATTGCACGGTCATGCAACAATGTACCCATATTAAATTTTTATCATTTTTTAACACAAATAGAGATTTCTTTTGGTGGTATTTGATTACCACTGGGTGTTGTATTTTTTGCTAAACAAATGAAAAAAAGACTGAAAATTTAAAAAAATAAAAAAGTTTTTCTTAGTTTCTATTATACAATTTTCCAAATAGGTAATTTTTTTCCTTCACTGATGAGGCTGCACTGATGGGCACTGATAGGCTGCATTGATGAGGCGGCACTGGTGGGCATTGATGAGGAGGCACTGATGAGGCTGCACTGATATGTAGCACGGATGGGCACGGATAGGCAGCAATGATGGGCACTGATAGGCAATAATAGGCAGCACTGAAGGGCACTGATATGCGACACTGATAGGTGGTTCTGATGGACACAGATTGGTAGCACTGACAGGCACAGATTTACAGCACTGCTGGGCACTTTTGGGACTGCACTGAAAATCGGTGCTCCAATTATCAGTGTTGATGTCTCTTTTCAGACTTGACGGTTATTGGCAGTACTGTCCTCACGCTTTGACAGCGTGAGGAAAGTATTGGCAATAACTGGCAAGTGTATTTACATGGTGATCATCTGTGATTGCACACAGCTGATCATGTGGTAAAAGGCTGCTGTGATTGGCCCTTTACCATGTCAGGTTATCAGCTGTGTCCAAAGAACATAGCAATCACAGAGAGCGTTGGGTGCGTGCCACTGGGGCACTGTTCTGGGAGGCCGTCATATGACACCCTCCCACAACTGGACAACCACGCTGTAGCCATCATTTGGCTATAGTGTGGTCAGTAAGTGGGTAAAGGCATCCCATCCTTTGAAAGGAAAATTTTTACCAATCTTTGCTGGCCTTACCATTTGCACTGGCGGAAAAACATTCAACACTTTTGGGTGTGTTGGATGCCTGGTCCTCCTCTAGCTATGTAGTTCCTTCCAGCAACCCCTATGTCAACAGAAGATATAGTACAGCCTAAGGAAGGAACTGTAGCACCCAGCACAAGACCAAGCATCCAACACAAGTGGAAGTATGCTGGACGAATTTAAAATCTCCGGGGGACATTAAAAAAAAATTACTTGGAGTTTGGCTTTAAAGTGGACCTGAACTTAAAGTGGTTGTAAAGGCTGAAGGGCTCTGCCTTTATGCTTTCTTTGCATGAAGGTAAAAACCTTCAGTGTGCATCAGCCCCCTCAATACTTACCGTACCTAAGCCCGATCTCGGTCCAGCGATGTGCACGGGAGCCCCAGGTCTCTCCCTCCTTATTGGCTGAGACACAGCAGTGGGAGCCACTGGCTCTCACTGCTGTCAATCACAGCCAGTGAGGAGGGAGCGGAGGTGTGGGGCGGGGCCGAGCAGCGCTCTGCTGTGTCTTATGGACTCAGAGAGCAGGGTTCGGGACTGAGCATGCAACAGTGCCCCCACTGCAAGTGGCTTACTATGGGGGCACTGTTCAGGGAGAAGCCAGAAACCCCGGTGGGGGACCTGAGAAACGTTGTCTCAGCGCTGCTCTATGCAAAAACATTTGGAAAGGTTCATATTGCCTAAGCATTACCTTAAATATTTCACCTTTTGTCTTAAACTCCTTCTGAAAAATAGCAGAGCACTGCCTGGTATGTGAGGGTGCCTATTCACTCCTGTGTTTACAGCTTCATAGCTGTATATCTGCAATGTAAGATCTAAGGCTCTGCTGGTCTTGCTGGAGGCTCTGAGTTGAGGAAGCAAAGCCCTACCTCTACTTCTCTGCCACATAGGAACACAAAGGGGAATTAACCAAGTTCCCTGTGCAGGAAACTGGCACGTGCCACATTAACTAAGCAGATAGACCTGTTTCAGGTCTATCCGTGCCATTTGTGCCAATTTTGATTTCAGAGTGAAACTATCTATCAGACTTTTAGGCGGAATGTAACAGTTTTCCAAATAGGAAATTGCCATAGATTTCCACTAGGTGTAACCTTGTTGTAGAGCTGTCTCTTGACAACTCACATCCCTCTCTCTGCTAGTGCAACGACCACACTACATGAGCAGAGACTGCAGAGTTAACAACCCTCCTCCTCCCTCCTGCCCTTAGCAAAGCTGGAGGGCGGAGACATGCAGAGAGATCGGAGCATGCGGCTCCAGCTCTCCATTCTCTGTGCACATGGTTGGCCAAATTTGGACATAGTCGCTGGCAATTACTCTTCCTTTCAAGGTGATGTTGGGGCTGGCAGAACATCAAGATATGGCTGCCCAAACCATGATTGCTCCACCACGATTTACCATTGGCACAACACAGTCCTGGGACGGTGTTCGCCACATGTAAACACGTCTGGTGGTTGGGAACACTGTGAATCTCAATACATCGAACCATATTACAGTCTTCCACTGATCGATAGTCCACAATTTCTGGGTGTTGCACCACTCTCTCCTCTTTTGAGCATTAATATCGGTCTTAGTTTTTGTGGACACAGGCTTTGGAAGACTGAGATTGAGCTCTGCAGTCACTTTTGCAGCAGTTGTTTTCTTATCCTGGGTCACAATCCTAAGCAATGTTCTTTTGATCAGTTGACCATGCCGACCACGCTTATATATTATCAGATGACGTTTTCCCGGAAACTGCATATGCCGTCATAACCTTTGATACTGTACCTCATGACACGGCACATAAATCGGCAACTTCGGTCACAGAGGCTCCAGCCAAGCGGGCACCAACACTTTGCCCTCTTTGAAGCGCTACAAGCTCTGACATGACTGCGTATTACTAGCAGTGCACACAGTGAATGATGAAAGTGAGGCTTCCCACCTGTTAGCTAGATGTCTCATCACACAGCGGAAGCAAAAGAATGTTCAACGCAAATCATATCATTATTTTCACATCTGCAAATCATGTAGTGTTTACATTTTTTTGTCTAACGCCCTGTATAGCCAGAATAGCTTTGGCCATACTTCTCCTTTAGATTCAGAGTCATCAGTGCAAACAAGAAATTGGGAGCTCACTAGATTTCTGGCAGGATCAACTGGTATTTTTGTAAACTTGCAACATTTTTAAAGGCATACATCATGGTAAAATATGCATGTACTGCAGAACAGTATAAAAAATGTAAAACATTTTTCCCCTGACACTTTATAATGTATAACAGTACAGATTCTACTGTTATACAGTTGCAAGAAAAAGTATGTGAACCCCTTGGGATTACGTGGAGTTTTGCATGAATTGGGCATAAAATGTGCTCTGAACGGCATCTAAGTCACAACAATAGAAGAACACAGTCTGCTGAACATAATACTACACAAATATTAGATGTTGCCATGGTTTAATTGCACATAACATGTAAACATTCACAGTGCAGGGAGGAAAAAGTATGTGAAGCCCTAGCTTAATGACTTCTCCTAGAGATAATTGGAGCCAGGAGTGAGCCAACTTTGACTCCAATCAGTGTGATGATATTGGATGTGTTGCTGACACCTGTCCTGCCCTTAAAAAACACACACCTGTTTTGGGTTTACTGGTTTCAAGAAGCACTGTCTGATGTGAACCATGCCTCGCAGAAAAGAGCTATCAGAAGACCTACGATCAAGAATTGCTGACTTGCATGAAGCTGGAAAGGGTTACAAAAGTATCTCCAAAAGCCTTGATGTTCATGTATCCACGGTAAGACAGACTGTCTACAAATGGAGAAAGTTTAGCACTGTTGCTACTCTCCCTAGGCGTGGTCGTCCTGTAAAAATGACTGCAAGAGCACAGCGCAGAATGCTGCATGAGGTAAAGAAGAATCCCAGAGTGTCAGCTAAAGACCTACAGAAATCTCTGGCACATACTAACATTTTTGTTGACACATCTACAATAAGGAAATCATTAAACAAGAATGGAGTACATGGGAGGACACCACGGAGGAAGCCATTGCTGTCCAAAAAGAATATTGCAGTACGTTTGAAGTATGCAAAAGAGCACCTGGATGTTCCACAGCACTACTGGCAAAATATACTGTGGACAGATGAAACCAAGATTGAGTTGTTTGGGAAGAACACACAACACTATGTGTGGAGAAAAAAAGGCACAGCACACCAACATCAAAACCTCATCCCCATTGTAAAACATGGCGGAGGGAGCATCATGGTTTGGGGCTGCTTTGCTGCCTCAGGGCCTGGATGGATTGTTGTCATTGATGGGAAAATGAATTCCAGAGTTTATCAAGACATTTTGCAGGAAAACGTACGACCATCTGTCCGCCAACTGAAGCTCTGCAGAGGATGGGTGAGGCAACAGGACAATGACCCAAAGCATACAAGTAATTCAACAAACCAATGGCTGCAACAGCACAGAATACGCCTTCTGGAGTGGCCCAGTCAGAGTCCTGACCTCAACCCGATTGAAATGCTGTGGCATGACCTTAAGAGAGCGATTCACACCAGACATCCCAAGAATATTGCTACACTGAAACAGTTTTGTGAAGAGGAGTGGTCCAAAATTACTCCAGATCGTTGTGCAGGTCTGATCTGCAACTACAGGAAACGTTTGGTTGAGGTTATTGCTGCCAAAGGAGGGTCAACCAGTTATTAAGTCCAAAGGTTCACATACTTTTTCCTCCCTGCACTGTGAATGTTTACATGTTATGTGCAATTAAACCATGGCAACATCTAATGTTTGTGTAGTATTATGTTCAGCAGACAGTGTTCTTCTATTGTTGTGACTTAGATGACGTTCAGAACACATTTTATGCCCAATTCATGCAAAACTCCACGTAATCCCAAGGGGTTCACATACTTTTTCTTGCAACTGTATTAATGTTATTGCAGTGATAATATCTGACATCGCGTGGATACTGTTTACAGAATGCACTTAGAACAAGAGGCCCTATTGATAATTGTGTATTAGCATTTGGCTTCATGAACTAATGACAACATAGAAAATCAAATTATCAAGGACATCATTGCCAAGTGCTTGCTTCCAGGAATCAATTGTTTTCTGTATCCAATAATTGTATCCTGCGCTGAACTGGAGCCATATGCAAATTGCAGCCAGGAGACTTTCCGATTGGATAAGAAAGTTAAAAAAAATAAAAATAAATATATATATATATATATATATATAGATAGATAGATAGACATATAAATATTTAATACATGTAGAATTTAAACAGCATAAAAATATATACTTCTATCCACACCAGAGGCCCATGGTTGGTTATTCAATGAACTGCAGTAGCTATTAGCAATTGTTAACGGCCATTAACTTAAAAGGCTCCTATGAACTGCTTACGGCTGGTATATTTCAGAGAATAACCCCCTTAGGTGTTAGAAAGGTTTGTATACACTTCGGATTGCCATTACTACAGCCGACGGGGGTAAATGTACAATGCTCATATCTCATATGTAGAGCATGTAAAATTGAAGATAAATATACACCTCTCTTAAGCAAAAATAAGAGCAAATCAATATGACGCTTTGTTTGCATGTAAAAAACTGCAGAGTGAAACCTGCTTTACAATAATCTTGTAATACCTACTCAAAATGTGTTGACTAATAAAGTGGACCTGTCACCCAGATAGCTTAATAAAAGTATTGCATATTAAACTGGACCTGTCATTCAGATAGCCAGACATACACTCATTGGCCACTTTATTAGGTAGACCTTGCTAGTACCGGGTTGGACCCCCTTTTGCCTTCAGAACTGCCTTAATTCTTTGTGGCATAGATTCAACAAGGTGTTGGAAACATTCCTCAGAGATTTCGGTCCATATTGACATGATAGCATCACGCAGTTGCTGCAGATTTGTCGGCTGCACATCCATGATGTGAATCTTCCGTTCCACCACATCCCAAAGGTGCTCTATTGGATTTAGATCTGGTGACTGTGGAGGCCATTGGAGGACAGTGATCTCATTGTCATCTTCAAGAAACCAGTTTGAGATGATTTGAGCTTTGTGACACGGTGCAATATCCTGCTGGAAGAAGCCATCAAAAGATGGGGACACTGGAGTCATAAAGGGATGGACATGGTCAGCAACAAAACTCAGGTAGGCCGTGGCATTTAAACAATGCTCAATTGGTACTAAGGGGCCCAAAGTGTGCCAAGAAAATATCCCCCACACCATTACACCACCACCAGCAAGCAGCCTGAACCGTTGATACAAGGCAGGATGGATCCATGCTTTCTTATTGTTTCTGCCAAATTTTGACCCTACCATCTGAATCTCACAGCTGAAATCGAGACTCATCAGACCAGGCAACATTTTTCCGATCTTCTATTGTCCGATTTTGGTGAGCCTGTGCAAATCGTAGACTCTGTTTCCTGTTCTTAGCTGACAGTAGTGGCAACCAGTGTGGTCTTCTGCTGCTGTAGCCCATCTGCTCCAAGGTTCGAAATGTTGTGCATTCAGAGATAGTATTCTGCATACCTTGGTCCAATTGCTATCAAGATCATGCAGGCTCCACCTCCGCAACATCTCCAAGATACGCACATTCCTCACCCCAGACACTACTAAACAACTCGTACACTCCCTCATCATCTCACGCCTGGAGTATTGCAACTCCCTTCTCACTGGCCTACCCAAACGAACGCTATCCCCACTCCAGTCGATCCTGAACTCAGCGGCGAGACTCATCCACCTCACCAACTGCTCCACATCCGCCACCCCCCTCTGCCAATCTCTTCACTGGTTCCCGATTGCCCAGCGCATCAAATTCAAACTGCTAACCCTGACCTACAAAGCCATTCACAACGCCGCCCCAAACTACATAACCGACCTGATACCCAAATACTACCCTACCAGTGCCCTTCGCTCCTCACAGGACCGCCTTCTCTCTAGCTCCCTGGTCTCCTCCTCTCACGCCTGATTGCAGGACTTCCCCCATCCTCTGGAATTCCCTACCCCAATCCATCAGACTGTCACCTACCCTCATCACCTTCAGGCGCACCCTGAAGACCCACCTCTTCAGGGAAGCCTACCCCACCCTCATCCAACAGCTGACCTCCTCCACTCCTCCCACCACCATTTCCCCCTGTACCACTTTCCCCTCCCTCCTAGATTGTAAGCTCGAAAGATCAGAGCCCTCGAACCTCTTGTGTATTGTATTGTTACTGTCTTGTCTCATGTTCTGTCTCCCTTGCTATTGTACAGCGCTGAGCATACCCTTTGGCGCTATATAAATACTGTAAAATAATAATAATAATAATAATAATAATAATGAATGGTTATTTGAGTTACTGTTGCCTTTCTATCATCTCGAAAAAGTCTGCCCATTCTCCTCCGACCTCTGACATCAACAAGCCATTTTTGTCCACACAACTGCCGTTCCCTGGATATTTTCTCTTTTTTCTGACCATTCTCTGTAAACCATAGAGATGGTTGTGCATGAAAATCTCAGTAGATCAGCAGTTTTTGAAAAATCAGACCAGCCCATCTGGCTCCAACAGCCATGCCACGTTCAAAGTCACTTAAATCTCCTTTCTTCCCCATTCTGATGCTCGGTTTGAACTTCAGAAAATTGTCTTCACCACATCTACATGCCTAAATGCATTGAGTTAGCAATTTGTGTTACAAAGCAATTGAACAAGTGTACCAAATAAAGTGTCTGTTGAGTGTATGCTCCTTTGATTTGCGAAAAACAAGGGGATAGCAAAAGATTAACTACCTTTCATTCTGTGGTTACTTTTTGGGAAACTGAAGAAAAATATCTTTATAACACCTCCAGACAAGGATACATATTTAACAAAGCCAGCTATTATAGACTGACCTGTAAATCTTTGATTGCAATAACAGATAACCAGTTATGTTACAGTTCAATCTCTAAAATACTGCCCCTCCAAAGTATTGGTTGGGATATTTGCTGTACAAGATAAGTAAATACAAGCTGTGAACTGTAGTTTTTGAAAAAAAACCAAAAAAATTGCCTTAGCCTTATTCATGCTGGAAAATGGCAATAGAGTGGAGATTGTTCCAAAGAAAGAGAAAACATTGGAAATAAGAGTCAGAGCTGGTTTGAAATGTCCCTAAAGTATGTAACAATTGTGTTAGGGTCACAAGATGGAGGGCTAAGGTTTAATGTTAGGGTAAAGATGTAGCAGTTACATGATACCTGTTATGGGTTATCTTTAAAGCTGGATTCACGATGTTCCATGTGCAAGCAGCACACAGGGTAAAGCCAATGCATAGTTGTTCATAGTTCCCTGAAAACCCACCTCTTCAGGGAAGCCTACCCCGCCCTCTGCTAATTGCCGATCTCCTCCACTCTTCCTACCACTCCATCCCCCACAGCTTTTCCTCCTGTACCACTATCCCCTCCCTCCTAGAATGTAAGCTCCAAGGAGCAGGGCCCTCATACCCCTCGTGTATCGCATTGTATTGTTATTGTACTGTCTCATGCATTGTCTCCCATTGAAATGTACAGCACTGAGCAAACTGTTGGCGCTTTATAAATACTGTATAATAATAGTTGTCAATGGGCCCATAGAGTTTCTATTTGCAGAACATACTAAGCTACAGCACATGGATATGAACCAGCCACAGAGAAAATAATTAGATTTCTGCTTTAAATGCACTTTCATGCATTAATATTCAAGCATTTTGTTACATGAAAATGGACAAAAGTGAATAGGCCCTGAAGGTGAGGGTAATTGTTACGGTTATGGTAAGAGTAAGGGAGCTGTCAATCACAGCCAGTGAGGAGAGAGAGTGGGGGGGCGAGGGTGGGGCTAAACTGCACTCTGTGTGTCAATGGACACACAGAGCTGGCTTATAAGTGAGCATGCACAAGTGCCCCCATAGTAAGTGAATTGCTATTGGAGCACTCGGCAGAGGGGAGGAGGCAGATGTGCCAGCGTGGGACCCGAGAATAGGAGGATTGGGGCTGCTCTGTGCAAAACTATTCCACAGAGCAGATAAGTATAACATGTTTGTTATTTGAAAAAAAAAATTACTTTAGGTATCACTTTAAGTAAGGGTCCACTTAATGGGTAGAAATAAGTCAGAGATTGGGACATAGCTACATAGTTAGTCTGGCTGAAAAAAGACAAACGTCCATCCAGTTCAACCACTTAGGGGTCTTTTAAAAAAACAGCAGTATAGCAATGCCAAATCTATACTGCTTGCTTTAACTCCCCTGACTTTGGGAGTCTGAACCTTATGGGGAACAATAAAAATGATGGCACAATAAAAAAGAAGCAGAAAGGATGTCATTTGACCCATTGCGGCCATGAATTTTATGCATGGGCTGCAAAATGCGAGCTGTTGTGTGTGCAGCAGAGTAAAGTATAACTGAAGGAGGATTGCGATATTCGCTCTCCGTTATAAATGGACCCCTTTGGGCAGCTATTTTATTCTAACTAGTGCTTTAATGCTGAAAGCCCCCCACCCAGACCAACTCAATGCAAAAAATATACCGGGGGAAACAAACATAATTTACTAAGTGATATAAGATTATAATCAGTTACAGTCTAACAGCTTCTTAATGGATATCCTCTAGATCAGGGGTGTCAAACTGGCAGCCCTCCAGCTGTTGCGAAACTACAAGTCCCATCATGCCTCTGCCCTTGGGAGTCATGCTCGTAACTGTCAATCTTGGAATGCCACATAGAACTTGTAGTTTGGCAACAGCTGGAGGGCCGCCAGTTTGACACCCATGCTCTAGGTTCTCTAGTTTCCACCAAATCCAACAACATACAGGTGGGATAATTGAGCTAAGCTAATTTGGCTCCAGAGCCTTCGTGCCCAACCTGTGTTCATTTCTCCACCTTCTCCACTCCTACACTGGCACCTTCTAGATTTCTCGCAGTCGCAGGAACTTCTGGATACCCAGAGCGTTGTGGGCACCGTAACCTAACCTTGAGCAGGGTGTGCTGCCACTGCTGAAGCACAGAGTCTTTACATTCCCTGAGTTACTGAAGTTCAAACTGTTGCAGCCCCCACTGCACTGGTTCCTGGTCTCTGGTCCACCTGCAGATAAAGTTTCCACTGCATTCCAGCCTGCTTTCCACTGCAACAGCGGCTCTGTCAATGCCGTTTCTGCAATCAAAATTTCTGCTGCATCTTGGCAATGGGCAATCTCTGCACCAACAATCTCTTCTGCATCTACTGCCTATACCTTCACTATTTTCTCTGCACCTCCAATCTCTGCTGCACCCATTGCTTACATGTATCTCCACAGTCTAGCCTCTCTCTGACTTTCAACTACCCAGTCCTATCTCTCACATGCTTCAGTTCCTCGATACCTAACACCTCTCTTCTTTAGCAGTATCTGTTAAGTGACCTTTGGGGTAGCCTGTAACTAAGCTCAAACCCCATGAGGAAGTTGTTGGTGGAACACCAGTTCCCCTTTGGATTCCACTCTGAGAGAGAGCTGTTGCACACAAGTGCTGGAGCTCATCTCACACATGAAAGCCGAGGGCAACCTGCAGCTGCTTACTGTGACCTTTACTATGGCCCTCAGACCCCAGCATCCAGTAGTCAGTTATGTGAAACTGATCAGTTCATGAATTTGAAAGGAACCAAGCATTCATTGACTTCTTCTTCTATGGCTTTGTATCATTTTACCTAATGAAACCCAGTTAATACAATGAGAAAGTCCTAGCATAGACTCTCTGTAGCACTACACATGCACTTTAAGAACTACTACACAGTACCACAATACCCACATTGCCAGAACCTCTACACTATACCACAGTACCTGCAATGCCACAACTGCCACACAATGGAACTAAAGTACCCGTAATGCCAGAAATGCTGTACTTTACAACAGTACCTGTACTACCAGAACAAAGGGAAGTGAGAAAACAATATTCATTACATTGGATTTTTCTAAATGGTTTGATTTATTTCATTCAATGTCTTACTTGTTTTGCACTGTCCAAACTCTATGTACTGTATAGTTTTCTTTCATGCTTCATAATGGATTTTCTTGTTGGAAATATCAGATGTACTGAGAGTAATTTTTGGAGGGAATATAGGAAGCACAAATGTAAAGGAATGCATATTCATACAATGATCTCTAGTAATCTTGTATAACATGTCTTCATAACTGATTGTCTCTTACAGCATACCTCCAGTCTCTTGTAACAGGTCCGAAGTCTCTGACTGTCTCCTATGGCATGTTTGCAGTCTCTAACAGTCTCCTATAATATAGTCACGAGTCTCTGTTTTCTGTAGCATTACATATGCTGAATATCAAATGCAGCCCTTTGGTGACATCAGGGGACAATGATGCCTCTAAACCTTCTAAGCTGACTACCACTAGAATATCTGTGCACAGTGTACACTGCGTAGTAAGCTCTTTCGGGGAAAGGAGAGATGTGCAGAGTCCTTGAGGATGATTTACTAAAGGTAAATTGACTGCACTTTGCAAGTGCAGTTGCTCCAGAGCTTAGTAAATGAGGTAAATATTCACTTTGCAAAGAATACCCAGTCACATGGAAGGAAAATAAAAAAAGACAACTTTGACTTGCACATGATTGGATGATGTATGTAGATAAGTTAGTGAGCGCACTCCAGTGAGCAGCAAATGCACTAAAAGGAACCACAAAACCTTTCCAACTGAAATTGACAAAATAAAAGTGCAGCGCTACAAACAATATCTTTATAACAATTATGTGAAATAACTCACGAGAAAAGATAATTGTCCAATGTAATAATATCAGATGTGGTAAGCAGTTCAATTATGAAAAAACTTCCAAAAACGTTGGTGTAATCCAATCCAATATCGAGGGATAGATAGATTGCCCACTTACCAGAAGCGCAATCTCAATGCACATGTACAGGTCACATGTAGCTGAGGTCTCATGCAGGCGCTGCTTGGTGGTACCTGGGTGGTCGCTCAATGATAAGTAGATATTGGTCTGGTCGGATCACACTGCTCCTTAGATCCACGCAGAAGCCAGCGAAAATCAAGGGTTGGCCGCTGGACCTCCTGATCCGGCGGCGTGACGTCAAGGCGTGCGAAGGCTCCTCCTAGACGCGTTTCGTGTCAATACACGTCTACAGTAGGGGTGATGCCATGCATGCTGGATCAGGAGGTCCGGTGGCCAACCCTTGATTTTCACTGGCTTCTGCGTGGATCTAAGGAGCAGTGTGATCCGACCAGACCAATATCTACTTATCATTGAGGGACCACCCGGGTACCACCAAGCAGCGCCATTATGATTAGATGATGGAAGTCAGCAAAGTTTCTGCTCACTTACTAAACTCTGGAGCAATTGCACTTGCAGAGTGCACAGTCTATTTGCCAGTAGTAAATCAACCCAAATGATTTTTGTAAAGCATTCATTTCTTGGTGCAATATAAATGAATGCAAATAACACACAATCCATTTATATTTTGTAAAATCTAACATACACATCTAGTCAGTACAAAAAAACTAAGCTTTCTAGGCATACTGTATTTTTAGCTATATATAGTTTAAGCTTCTGATTTTACCACTAACATGGCTGTCTGTGTTATATACCTATATATAATGATGAGAAGAGCACTGATAGCAGGGGCTTTATGTAAGCAAGCTTAGAAATCACAGATAAGTGCTTTTGACCTAAATCTTGTGGCTCCTCAATCTGACATCTAACCTCACAGCTGTGAAATGCTGTTTGAGATTTAGCACTTCGAATCTGCCAACTAACCCAACCATAAAGCTTGCCGCGATAAGGATTTAAGTTATGATATAACACAATTAGACATCGGCCTTCTGTTTGTTTCAACACATACTGCCGCTAGATTAGCCTAACATTTGTTTATAGTCATTTTACAAGCTTGTTGATTCGGGGCTTATATGTGCCGTACACAATGCCTCCGACAAATAATGCGGCAAGATGACTTTTTTTTTCACTATGGTAACTCCAATAGAAGATCCTTCGGTTAGAACCTGCTAGACGTGCGG
The DNA here is from genome assembly GCF_062004578.1 of Staurois parvus. NCBI lineage: Eukaryota > Metazoa > Chordata > Amphibia > Anura > Ranidae > Staurois > Staurois parvus. The sequence continues at coordinate 4,471,469 of NW_028318523.1, forward strand.
AGATAAAGGACGGTTTAACAGCAAAAACTAATCACATATAAAAATAGCGCTTGAGTAGCAGCACACCTTAGGACGGCTTTAATCAAACGTTTGTTACCTGCCAAAAAGACCATGATCTCTTCAAAATGCAATGTGGATTAAAGTATTATCTGTCGCAAGCAGAGAACCAACCTTGGAGTGGAAGTTGGAAATATACTCATCGTAATTTTCATGTCTTTGGATAGAAAAGCCAGCCGCCTCTGCTAGATTGCAGAACTGGTTTAAAGTGTTCCCTCTCCGAGGAGCAAATACCATTGCTTTTCCCTGGAAGGATAAAGAAGGAAAAAAATAAATAAATATACTAGAAGCAAGTTGTTGGGCAAATAGCTTTACAATTAGAATACTGCAAAGCACACTCTTAAATGGTTGCATTCAGGTGGTAAGCTGTTATGAAAGACACATTCCACCCAAGCTAGGTGACTGGGTTTATATTTTTTAATATTTATGAGATTGCAGCCAATTGGTTTGTATAAAAAGATGTTCATTTCAAGCATATTTTCTCAACCTTTTTGCCCCACAAGAACCTATTAAAAATAATTCTCAGGTCTTGCAGAACCAATGCTAAAACAAATTATTTGCAGTAAGTAGGAAAATGAAGCTTACATTGGTGGTCAGTAAGAAGAATGTTCCTTACATTGGTGGTCAGAGGGAAGAATGTCTGTTACATTGACGGTCAGTAGGGAGAATGTCCCTGACATTGATGGTCAGTAGGGAGAATGTCCCTGACATTGATGGTCAGTAGGGAGAATGTCCCTGACATTGATGGTCAGTAGGAAGAATGTCCCTGACATTGGTGGTCAGTAGGAAGAATGTTTCTGACATTGATGGTCAGTAGGGAGAATGTCTCTGACCTTGATGGTCAGCAGGGAGAATGTCTCTGATATTGGTGGTCAGTAGGAAGAATGTCTCTGACATTGGTGGTCAGTGCGAAGAATGTCCCTGACATTGGTGGTCAGTGGGAAGAAAATCCCTGACATTGACAGTCAGTAGGAAGAATGTCCCTCTACAGTGATGGTCACAATATCAAACACATAGCTAAAAAGATCATTGGTGTCATGGTGCTGGCTCTGCCAAGTGGCACTGGCCTCAGAACTATGTAGGCACCATCAAAATTGATGGCAATCAGCCACAGCTTGAGGCATCCCAAGCAACCTCTTAAGAAGTCCTAGGGTTCCATGGAACCCTGGTTGAGAATGGCTGATTTAGAGGAAAGCATGCCCTGAGAGAAACATATGGAGGCTGCCACTGCTGATCTCTCATTCTAAAAAAGGTTAGCTTCAGTACTTTGGAGCTGATTTACTAAAGACAAATAGGATGTTCACTTTGCAACGGAATTTGAATTTTCCCCAAGGTTAGTGAATTTTCACTTTGCAACAAATACCCATTCACATTCAAGGAATCTGTTTTTTTGTTTGCACATGATTGGATATTGAAAGTCAGCAGAGCTTCACATTATTCACTAAGCTAAGGGAACATTTCAAGTGTAATTTTTTTTTGTAACATTTGCATTTAGTAAATGAAGCCCCTGATCCACTACCCCCAAACAAGCATGTAATAAGAAGTTCTGTTTTTGCTCAACAAACATTACTAAATATTGATCCTTGGCTCAAGAATAGCTACATTGCTAAAGTCTTCAGTACTCTAACATGGCCATAAAATCCCAGGCACATTTAATATCAGGATTGTTTTTACACTGAGCATGTACAAAAATGGGGGCCAATTATTTTAGTAAGTTTTAGTAGGAAACAGATCTATTGCATATGGCAATATGTGAAAGAGAGGGAGGTGTGGATTGGGATATCCCCCAAAAAAATACAGTAGATTCCACATATCAGAATAGTCATTAATCTGTTTTGGATCTCTCTCCAAAGTTTCTCTTGGTTCCTTTATAACACAGATTATGCTGGATGGTGCAAAGCTCTGGCTCCTTTGTAATTGACGTTCACATGGTAATTCAATCTTTATATTCCAAGGTAGGAGAACATGGAAAGGTTCCTGTGTATATTTCCCACTCAACCAAAAGCTTACCACATCTCCATATGACAGTCACTTGTTTCCTCTAGGCCTTGCATTTTTGGCTCCATCAACCAACATATTCAGGGCTTCCTCTCCAGGAGAAAAGACTCCCCCCCCCCCCGCATCCTTATTCCTTTCTCCCTGGGCCCAAGACCTGGGAGAGACACAGATCTTCCATGCTAACATTCTCTCAATAGCTCATAAGGGAAGAGTCAAACGGGAAGTGTCCCAAATATTTTACAGTTATCGATCCCCAAACCTACTGCTTGGCTAGCAAACACGCCTAACCCCTGAATGATACATCTCTAGCACGCCCCGGTGGAGCAAGCTCAAACTAACTGGCCCAAAAAACTCTATGCGGAGTCAAGGTACAGATGGACTGGCTACAGCATTACCAGAAATATACGAAAAGGAATTTAGCATAAATTCATAACCAAAATCTAGATCGAAAAGTAAAAGTAATCTCCCACAAAAGGATACTCAATTTTGTTTAGTAAAATAATTAAATAGGCCTGCATTATTTTTGGTTCAAAATACAGTTTCATACCTGTCAACTACTGTAATGAGAAAGAGAGACACTCTTTAGTAAAAAGTATGCAGGAAAAGGGCACACCCCACCACTCCCCAAGCTACGTAGACCAGATTGCCATGCAAAAAATGATTGGTTAAAGTTCTCCTGTTACTATGGATCTCCAAATAAACAATAGCCAGATTGTAAAACAAGATGCTGCATATTTACCTTTTTGAGGATAAAACTCTGCTAGTATCTAACATATCTGGGTGTGTGTGGAATACTTGCTCCCCTACCATATGCTGTGGTTTCTCCCATCAACTCCTACATAACCAAAGGACATATAAGCCAGCAGGAGAAATGACAGAATTGTAGGGGTGCGGGTATTCCACACACCCAGAAGTGTCATTGGGCCAATCACTGAATATCATCAGGACTGTGCCCATACAACCTGTTTCCATAAGGGCTCATTGTGTGTGAAAAGTGATTCATGTTGGATTGCTATTCACAGAGCACCAGCAATTCAAAAGACAATACTGTTGAAAGTCTTTTTTAATGGGAGTACCATGCCACATTGCGAGCCTAGTGTTTGGCTCACGGTTGCAGTGCAGCCCCGTTCTCTTGAATTGGTCATGCTTGGCGGCTCACCAAATGCGATGAGGGAATTCATTTTTGCCATGCTATAATGCGAACCATGTGTTACACCCCCCATCTGGATGCTACTGCAGTTTAAGGGGTGAGAGTAAAAACATGGATCAACCCCCTATTTCTACCATCTCCAACCAAAAACTAAGCGTTACAGAGTCGGTGGCTAACCTACTGAACTCTGCAGGTGTATATGCACTTCATCCACCGCCAGTGTTATCGGGTGCAAAGGTGGTCTGTCTTTGGTCTGGTTGTCAGGCATCAAAATCCATTTGGATAAGGCAACTATCTAGTAAAATTTAGTAAAGATTAGGTAGATCATCCAGAGAATATAGGTAACATGGGCTACATTGAAAGTGGCAGTGACTGCATTTCAAGAACTATTTCTCAGAAAGTCTCCTTAAAGGTAAATGTACAGCAAAAATATATATCAGGTAGCACAAAAGGGCATGTTTAAATTGTAGGGTTCTTTTTTATACTGCATATAATAATGGTCAGTGCATCTACCAGTATGAAGGAAATAAAAATTTCTATCTACTATCAATTAACAAGAAACATTTTTATGAAAAAAAAAAATTAAATATAGTAAATAGTAAAAAATAGTCTAGCTATAAAAGCCAATGCTGTAGCTATATAGGAAACGGGTTTCTCATTACATATCCTCCCGAATGCCACATTTATACTTTTGGTTCTAAAGGCTTGAGAGCATATTCTGTATTGCTATAAGGAGTAAGCTCTATTTTTCTCCACCTTTCAGGTCACGTGCTCGAACATCAGGATTTGGAAGTGAGTGCTATGGAAGCCCAATTATTCTTGAAGTACAGGGTCACCAGACAATAAATATAATTAAACAAAGGGAGGAAATAGTGCTTGGCATTATAGCAGAGAAAATCTTGGGCAGAGTGTCTCAGCAAAAACCCATTAGAGGAGATTGAATCCACTACAAAAATTGTATTGAGCAGATCAGAATTGAACTGTGGAAAAGCTGCATCCATTTCAATCTGTGGAAGAAGTGATTTCTGTGCCCATCTCTTAAACACTCTGGGGATTGAAGCCATAGCGTCTAGCTCATAACTCAAGCTTAGAGTTACAAACAGAGGAGAGCGGATTTAGCCAAAAATAAGAATAATATTTTAAAAGGTAGCAAGTTTTTTTTTCTATCAGTCATTGACCATCTGTATATGAATCACCCTGCAAACCTTTTAATAGTTAATATGTTTTACAGCAAGTTTCAGGTTTTCATGTTATTCTTCACCCTCATTGAGGATAAAACATACACTAAAGATATTTAGAGATTAGATTTCCCAATCTTTCACTTTTATGGATCTGTGAACTCTCATGCAGTAGTAATTTATCCAAAGCTACTCCTTCTATAGATTTGGTGCAGACACATACCGAGTCATACAAGTCTTCAGCTTGCAAAGGTGGGGTTTGGGCTCCTGGTGTGTTGCTGTATCTTTAAGGAGGAAAGGGCATCCTCCAGGTGAGCCTGCTCTCTGTTTGTGGATTGCTATACACTCATCGGCCACTTTATTAAGTACACCTTGCTAATGCCAAGCAAACATCCACATCATTACACCACCACCATTAGCCTGAACCAAGATGGATCCATGCTTTCATGTTGTTTACACCAAATTCTCACCCTACTGTTGCCTTTCTATCATCTCAAATCAGTCTGACTATTCTCCTCTGACCTCTGATATCAACAAGGCATTTTCGTCCACACAACTGCCGCTCACTGGATATTTTCTCTTTTTTGGACCATTCTCTGTAAACTTTACAGATGGTTGAGAGTGAAAATCCTAGTAGATCAGCAGTTTTTGACATACTTAGACCAGCCCATCTGGCACCAACAACCATGCCACGTTCAAAGTCACTTAAAACCCCTTTCTCTCCATTATGCTCGGCTTGAACTTCAGCAAGTTGTCTTCAACATGTCTTGATGCCTAAATGTGATTGGCTGATTAGCAATTTGTGTTACCCAGCAATTGAACAGGTGGACCTAATAAAGTGGCTGGTGAGTGTATATGTTCCATTGTTAAGAACACCAATAGTTTAGAACATATTTTTTCAACCTTTTTACTGTGAGGGAACCCTGGAAATAAGTTTCAGGTCTCAGGGTTTACTTTGGTGGTCAGTGTAGCACCCCCATATATAGGTGGCTTGTGGAGAAATGATCCCTTATACGTATAGGTTGTCTGTGCAGAAATGCCCCCTTACACTGGTGCTCAGAGAGAAGAATGCCACTTACATTGAAGGTCAGTTGGAAGAATCCATCCCCTATTGTTAGAGTTAACAATAAGTGACTACCATGCTGAAAGTCTAATGTTTGGCTCAGTTACAGTATGGTCAATTGGTCATGTTCAGTGGCGGTACTGCCCACAAAATGCGAAGGGGGATATTTTTGCCATGCTTTAAGGCAAAGCATGTTTACACCATTAGTCAAATACAAAAAATGCAGCGCTTGAGTGTATAATACAGGGAATTCGCATGAATAGCAGATTAAATGTTCATATTTCAACATGCACCAGATTCCACATTCTTAAATTGTTAAAACAATCATCAGATGAGTAATGCAGATCTATCCGACTAATCAAGGTGCATATAGTGATGGTGATGCTAAAATCATAAGTTCTGTGATGTATCCAAAGAAATCCGTGACTTCCGTGATAGGGGAATAACTGTATAATGCACTAACCAGATAGCGCAAGTACATGCGCATTGGAGTATAATGACCTACTCCTGGTCACAGCCAGATGGTCCTCAGCGTGAAGCCCTCAGGAACACCAGTGCACCACTCTTGCCGTCTCCTACCACCAGGGGGGGTGCGCCTCTTTACAGTAACACGAAATCACTTTATATCCTCTATCGCCAGGGTTGGTGTACTCTCTTATCAGGAGATCATCTCAGGGGCTCAGCAATAAGACCAATTCAAAAGCTGCCCATGATAATGATCAGATCCCACATCCTGCAGCAGGATGTGGGATCTGATCATTATCATGGGCAGCTTTTGAATTGGTCTTATTGCTGAGCCCCTGAGATGATCTCCTGATAAGAGAGTACACCAACCCTGGCGATAGAGGATATAAAGTGATTTCGTGTTACTGTAAAGAGGCGCACCCCCCCTGGTGGTAGGAGACGGCAAGAGTGGTGCACTGGTGTTCCTGAGGGCTTCACGCTGAGGACCATCTGGCTGTGACCAGGAGTAGGTCATTATACTCCAATGCGCATGTACTTGCGCTATCTGGTTAGTGCATTATACAGTTATTCCCCTATCACGGAAGTCACGGATTTCTTTGGATACATCACAGAACTTATGATTTTAGCATCACCATCACTATATGCACCTTGATTAGTCGGATAGATCTGCATTACTCATCTGATGATTGTTTTAACAATTTAAGAATGTGGAATCTGGTGCATGTTGAAATATGAACATTTAATCTGCTATTCATGCGAATTCCCTGTATTATACACTCAAGCGCTGCATTTTTTGTATTTGACTTTTGATGAAGGGGGTATACAAGGTTTACCTATATGCTAGCAGCTTGAATCCCATCATATCCAGCGCTCGTCCCTCTCTTCATATAATGTTTACACCATTGTCCAGCTGCTATTGCAGCTTAGGAAAAAGAAGAGCCCCTACTGGTGCCATGCAGTTGTTTCTGCCAAGTGATATTGGCCTTAGTAGTACACAGGCACCATCAAGTGGGAGGTCAATCCACCACTGCTCAGGGAACTCCTAGCATCCTGGAACCCTAAGGTTCCACAGAACTCTGAGAATGGCTGGTTTAGAGTTTGGGACCACATATATCAAAGATGCCTTGACATGGCAAATCTGTAAATGTTTGCAACAAAATCTGTTTTTAACCTGAGTAGCCGAAACAGTCTAGTAAGGCTTTTTCTGCTGGCTAGCTTGAAAGTGTGCCTGAGAACATTTATATTGGTAGAAGCAGTTTATCCTACACTCCTTTTGCATTGTTTTAGAACTTCTTATATTGCCAGACAGAAGATATGAAACTGAATGCAGCAGCCAGGGACTAGTACAAGACTTAGGATGATTTGCACAGTGCAGGAGTGAGTGTCTTCTTGACAGATTTTGGATATTCAAGACTCCCTTGGATCACACTGGAAGGATGATGAACCCACTCTCTGCTGTACCTAAGCTGGGGAGAAAGTAGGCATATTTGTACCTTTTTTTTCACATTAATGTGGCAATAATTTATTATGGGGGTGGGGGTTCTGATCTTTCAAACATTCTTTGTCTTTTAGTACAAGGTCCGCTTCAAACATAAATTTACATATCTGATATTGTTAGTTATAACAGAGATCTGAAAGACAGATCCTTCAAATAACTTGTCAGATTATTAATTAACAGAATAATTAATTGATGGGTACATCATTGAATAGGTTTATGGTTATACAATTGAAGATAGTTATATAGATAATAGCTAATGAAAAGGTTGAATACAGCTCACTGACAGATACTTAGCATATCAATAAATATAGTATTGTTAGAAAGATAATGTGGATGGTTGATGTTTGATAGACACATGAAAGTCTCTACAAAATAAGAGAGATAGGGGCCCTGTTGTATTAAGCGGACCTTGTTTATTACACCAGAGCTGCTTTAGCATTGTCAATAACCTTTCCACTATCTATCTATTTATCTATCTATCTATCTATATCCCAAAAAAAGGTTGACCAATGTACTGGGTTTTATACCAGTTTCCTAGAAGAGCAGGTTATTCCTGTCTTGTTGAAAACACCTCAGAGGGAAAGCAGAAATGAGAGCAAATAAACTACTGAGCAACAGAACATGCTGTAGGCATTCAGGAAAGGCCCAGCATCAAGGGTGAAGGCCCTTTGGACCTCATCGGAGGGGCAATTTTACATTCACTGTCCACTTTATTAGGTACAGTTGCTCATTTGCTTGTTAACACAAATTTCTAATCAGCAAATAACATGGCAGCAACTCAATACATTTAGGCATCTGGATGTGGTGAAGACGACTTGCTGAAGTTCAAAATGAGCATCATAATGGGGAAGAAAGGGGATTTAAGTGACTTTGAACATCACATGGTTGTTGGTGGCAGAAGGTCTGGTCTGAGTATTTAAAAAACTGCTAATCTACATGGATTTTCACACATAACCATCTCTAGGGTTTACAGAGAATGGTCCAAAAAAACTTGAGTCTTGGTCTTCTTTTTGTATTTTTTCCAGACGTGTGCAGTAATCCAGCATTAAACAATTCATGCACTTATGTTCAGGAGTTTCCTGTAATAAAGAATGCTCAGTGAGGCATTTTGCATGTGCAGGATGACTGGTCTTGTCTCCATCCCCTCCTGCTGGACATCACCCACAGCTCTGTTCTCTACATAAACTATACAGCCCAGTGATGAAGTCAATGCTAATTTACAAGGAGATGTCCATATATAGGTATCCTGGGCCCATACACACCACAAAACAGTACATTGCAATGCTCCCTAACTCACAAGAAAATTGATGCTGTCTGCATTTTTTTCACTGTGCATTTTACAGCGCTGCAGGGTTTTAGAGTTGTGTTGGGTGTATACAGATCTGTTTACCACACATTATTTGCAATTCAAGTGATGTGATTTAGCCCTTGCCATAGACAAAATGAATTTAAATCCTTTATAACTATTGGGGATGTATTTAAAATGTTGTGCTCCGAGTTCAGCTTGCATTCCAGATAAAACCTATCTACTCCTATAAATGCTCCATACCCCCTTTTAATATCTATTCTGCCTACCTTGTGTAAGAAAAATGTATATACTTACCTATTTTCAGGCCACTCCGGCCTGGTCACATGATCTGGCTCCCCAGTATCAGCCAGCACGGCTGCAAGGGAGAGAAGGGAGCGCCGACAACTGATGGGCCATTGAAGCCTATGGGTGACTTTGCTGCTCCCAGGCATTACCAGTCATAAACCACTGTCTCCTCTTCTCTGCAGCCATCGCTGGTTGACACAAATTGGCTGCAGCTGCTGATTGAATAAAGGCTTTCCAAAATTCCCATTCTACAAAAGTTCATTGTGAGATCCACCTTTGTCAAGTGGGAATGACCATAGTATGGCCTGCTGAACAGGCCGAGTTTCGGCCCTTCTATAGCCAGTATAAATCATAGGATGCACACCTACAGTCTGTGCCACAATTATCTCATAGTTAGTGCCATATTTTTCTTACTTGAGTGAAAAAATGAGGTGCTGTAAAATAGGCTGATAGGGAAAGTTGTCACTTCCACTGTTTATTGTAATTTCCACATTTTTTGTGTATTCTAGATTGGTGACATTAACATCCTGCTATACAGACTAAGCCAGATCCCAAATCGGTTATACCCATTTTGTTTATAGCTGCTGTATGAGGAGGGCCAGACATCAGAGTTCCTGAACCCTATACAACTACTTTACTGGCAAAACATGGAAAATTTACAGATGTAGCATGTTTTTTTTACAGATGATCTCAAACATCACAAGATAATAATACTTAATAAAACATATTTTAACATTATGTGAAAGTTACAAATATCAACAACCAGAAAACAGTCTTCCATTCTAGATAAAAACCCAAAGATTGAACCTACTTGTTGGAACACTTTGCCAAGGCATATCCTAAAGAAGAATTTCATTAACACTGTTAGGGAATACTTAGCAACCAGCACATGTTAAAACAATAAATAATTTAGCCAAGACTAGATCACATACATAAGTAGTGCAGTGTCAGGACTGTGTAACAGAATGTTCTTTACATTGATAATCAATGGGCACAAAACTATTTGTGTGATTGAGCATAAAATGTACAACCAATTGTTGGTATCAGCAGGCATAAAAATAAACCCTGTCATTGTTAGTGGGCAATTAAAATAAACTGCTTTATTATTGTCTTTGGACAAACAAATAAACCCAATCCAAACCCCATCACTGCCATCATTGGTGTAATTTGGGTAAACCCCATCCTTAGTATCAGTGGTAGCACAGCTAAATCCCAAACCAGCATTTGTGTTCAATGGCCACTTACCACATGGCTTGGTTTGCTCCCATGCTGCTGGCCTGGATCTTATCAGCTGACTTTTTGAACTAGATCTATGCTGTCACTGTCACTGTTGGTCAGAGGTTGCTCTGGCATTGTGCAGGAGTATCTTCTCAGGAGATTTGGTATCCTCAGCATTCCCAGGATCTAGCTATAGGGACTTTGATGCCTCCTTTGCCTAGGCTCTGGAGATGGCAGGGTGTAAACTAAGTATATTTTTTTCTACTAATAGGCTGAGTAAACAAAGCTAACACATCAACAGCAACGTGCCCATTTTTTTGTTTTATACCACATTTTTAAATGGAGTTGGTTGGCTGTCTAACTAAAAAGCAGACCTTCCATTTTGATACAATGCTCTGCTTTAATAATAATTATGAAAACCACTATTGCAATTGAAACGCCAGTGTTGAAAGAAAATCTTTGCAACAAAATATCTGCACCTAAAAATCTGATTCCAAAATAATTTATTACTGCATGTAGGGTTTTTCCTACAGTTGACTTTATGCCATAACATTTAGTACTAGCTTTTTCTCCTACCACATAATACTTGGAATGAATGCCTTTTGACTGAGGAACAAACATACAGTTAAGCGAAGATATTTAAGTGTCAGACATAGGCTTGACAGACAGAAATTCTAGTCGAAGTGGATTGTGCTGTGAAAGGGCTGTGCGATGTCTGATTTGTTTTCACAATGCTTACCACCTGCGAAGCCGCTCTGATAGAACACAGGTTTTCACTTTAACTCTGAGATGAAAGGCGTGCTCTTGGTTATGCCTTCAGTCTACTGCAATGTGTTGCTAAACTATATTCCTGCTGTTCTTCAAGAATTGATGGCGAGTTTATTTCTCCTTAGGTTGCAGCTCTTGGCGGATCAGCTTTGAGTTTTTAATATACAGCGATGTGCACCACCTGTGAGACAGTTCCGATGGGACACTGAGTTCATCTCCAGCTTCAGGCTGGAAAATAAAAGATTTTTATTGCGCTGGGCAAGTTCTTTTTTCAATCCGCTGCTTTGCTGGGTTATTATGTATCACTGCTTCACTCTGTGAAATGGCCCCAATTGTTGACACACTTTTCACCAACACATTGCTGGTATTAATGTACATTAAGAAATGGCTGCTGAGTTTATTAGTTGTGTTCAACGTGAGTTTTTGGTGAGATGCTGTCAGTAATGAAGGATGGGGTAGGTGTTTTTAATAAGCCTTAAGTCTTAATAAGGAGTTATAATGGTGTTTTAATACGTCTTTCCTTTTGTTCTTTGACAACATGGCAGGGGATTTTTTTGCACAATTTCTTTGTAATTTGCACTTTTCTGGTACCTATGTTCTAGCTGCATTGATGCATGAATAGATTTAAAAGGTGAAGGAAAACAACAGATGAAATGTGAAACATCCTACCTACCAAAAATAAAAATCTGGTCAGTTTTCTAATTTTTATTTCCTGCACACATCATAAGAAATGGAAAACTGGAATCATTGTGTACGCATATTCTGTGCTTAATGTAGACTGCCAATGGAATATGTATAGGAAGAAATGTAGGTCACTATAGCACACTCATCAATGAACAACTAGACCAGGGTTTCTCAACCAAGGTTCCTCCAGAGGTTACAATGGACCAATGAGCCATTTCTGCCTCTCAAATGAGTTCCCACTAACACCATCAATCTTTTTAGCTATCTATAAGGGGGTAATTCTTCCCAATGATCACAAGTGTAAGGAGCATTCTTCCCACTGACCATCACACAAATGTATCATGAGTTGTACATATATTAATTTTTAGCAGAAGTTCCCTGAGTCTGTAAAGTTATTTTTAGGTTTCCTCTGTGTTGAAAAGGAGGAGGGAGTCTGAACAGGACTATGCCCAGTTCTAAACATTAAGGCTCTGTTCACATCTTTGCATTGCGGAATAACGTGGTAATGCACAGAAATAGGAGAGGATGCATTGCAGTGCCATTCATTAAGAATAAGACACCAACACACCTAGCCAGTGCACCACAAAACACATGTATTTTAGCACAGTAAAACCCACAGATGGGAACTATCTGAGAACGGTGGTTTGTTGTTTGCTGTGTTGGGAAAAATGGTGGAGGTCTGTTATAACCTGGGTTACAGTACAATGACAGCCCATTTAAAAGGACAGCACACCACACCACAGCAACCTGAATCTACTATCATAGATTTTTGTGCTTCTGTTGATGATTCCATATTCACAGAACTTAGTTAAACAGCAAATGCATTTGACTCATTGAGGTTAATGTACTAAAGGCAAATAGAGTTTGCAAGGGAAATTGCAGAATGCAAGGGAATTTGCCCCTGACCTTAGTGAATGTGGTGAAGTTTCATTTTGCAAAGAATACTCAATTATACGGAAAGTTAAAAAAAAAACCCACAGTATTTTTAGTTGCACGTAACTGGATTATGGAAGTCAGCAGAGCTTCACCTCTTTCACTTATCTCTGGTGCAAATTCCTTTGCAAAGTGGGTCTCACCTGTAGAGTGTAGGCTATTTCTGCCTAGAGGCAATTAGTCGACAAAAGCAGTAAATTTTTTGTGTACAATTAACGGAGGTTATGACAGCTAGCTGAGGTGGTTAAGCAGGGTGGTCCTCGTTATCAATAGCCACATTATTTCATTGAAAAACTAAACTCTTGACAAATGACTGATCACATCGCCCAGGGATAGAAATAATGCTTCTATAAACTACAGTTGGTTGGCATTATATGCAGCAAGATTGAATATGCTGGACACTGTGGGGTTGATTTACTAAAACTGGTGAGTGCAAAATCTGGTGCAGCTATGTATAGAAACCAATGCGCTTCCAGGTTTATTTTGTCAAAGCTTAATTGAACAAACTGAAGTTAGAAGATGATTGGCTACCATGCACAGCTGCACCAGATTTTGCACTCACCAGTTTTAGTAAATCAACCCCTAAAGGAGAACCTTTTCCTCTTTGATAGTCAACTGTATACCCAGGAGTTACACCAGAAGCTCCCCTTGAGGCTTTCTGGTACTACCCTGAATCACATATAGGTGTGAAGGTGTTATCAGTACCAGCAATGTATCAGCTTTCATTTTCTAACCACTGCTAGAAACATGTTGGTTGAAGTCGGAATAGATGTTATTGGCAACACCTCTATTTACATTTCTTCTTGGTTTTATAATTTATCTTTGGAAGATTCTGCCAGACAAGCTATTAGCATAGTTTGACTGTGGCACATACAAAATTCAACAGATTAAACCCTTTTCAACTGTAGTGCATTATGCTCATTCTTGAATCACAAAGCAAATAGGTGCTACTCTTTGTCTTTATGATACAAGACATAATACAAGCTATACCAGGGGTGGGGGAAAAGCTATTCTATTATCACACTAATATGCAATTCTTATTGAATTAAATTGGTATTGAATCTTCTCTCCTCAAACACCAGACAATGCAATATTTCAGGTGTGTCTTCTAGTTCACACATGTGCCAAATGTGTTGTAATTCTTTGTCAATATCTATTATCATTAACTGCAGAGGTACAAAGTAACATCTCTAAGAATGTTTGCCTTCTATTGTTATGAGTATGCATCTATGGATTTACGAACAGAAGACTAATGTAAACTAGTAAACCAATCTGAACTCAACTACAAATGATATAACTCAATAAGTGTGCGCTGAGCTCCCTGATATTCATCCATGAATGATAAGCCACCTTGGCAGCTACCTAAATCTTTGGAGCTTGAACTTTTTCACCCTGTGCCAGCCACATAATAAACCAAGAACTACCTAGAAACAAATTTACCAAGGATTAATAGAAAACTTTTTGTCTGGTTGTTATTTAGACAGTAATAAAACAGGCAAAGAAATGATCTAATATTCACTGTGTTAGGAAAGAGTGAACACCATGCCTTCATCATACTGTCAGGCTTTGTGCCATGTTTCTATGCCCATGAACCACAGTGCATGCATAAATACACCAAAGTTTAAACACCCACCTACAAAGCAATTGCACTGAGAAGTCCAGCTGTAAAGTATTTTACACTTCACTTGCTTCAGAACTCTGGGTTAATTGATCTTTCTGCAATTTTATGAAACCTGCTTTTATCTACTGTACCCTTTTGCCAGTCTGAAATTCTGCTAAGCCTGGTGTAGGTTTCTAACTTTTGTCTTGGTCAATCTTATGTCCCACCTATGTTAAAGGGGTATTAAACTCTATAAACATTTTTTTTAAATGAGCTCCCTGCAGGTTTATTATTATTATACAGTATTTATAAAGTGCCAACAGTTCGCTCAGCGCTGTACATTACAAGGGGAGACAGTACAATAACAATACAATGCGATACACGAGGGGTTCGAGGGCCCTGCTCCTTGGAGCTTACAATCTAGGAGGGAGGGGATAGTGGTACAGGAGGAAAAGCTGTGGGGGATGGAGTGGTAGGAAGAGTGGAGGAGGTTGGCAATTAGCAAGGGGTGGGGTAGGCTTCCCTAAAGAGGTGGGTTTTCAGGGTGCGACTAAAGGAGAGGAGAGTAGGTGATAGCCTGATGGATTGGGGTAGGGAGTTCCAGAGGACGGGTGACACCCTGGAGAAGTCCTGGAGGTGGGCATGGGAGGAGGAGACCAGGGAACTAGAGAGAAGGAGGTCTTGTGAGGAGGTTTATGCTGTAATGTGCTATTAGGCACCGCATTACTACATTATGAAAGACCTACAAAGCCCTCCAGCGATGAGCTGTCACCACTCCCGGTGTTTCGATTTTCTCCCAGTCTTTATTTGGGTTTGCGCACTCTGCCTGTTTTAGTGGTAAGGCTGTGATGACATTACTCCTGCACCTGCATATGGGAGTCACTATCACGGCCCTCACTGGAATCACAGCATACTCAGTGCGCCATTAATGCAGAGTGCACTGTGCACCAGTGACATCATCGGCTGGAGCCAATAGGCATTACTAATTATAAGCTTAACTACAGGTAAAAGTTTATAGTAGGAGTTTCAATCCACTTTAACCCTAGTCTGATTCTGGTTATATGTATTTCTGGCTGTTGCTTGATATCTTGCCTGGTATACCAGCTAAAATCCTATCTATAGCTGACCAAGTGCTATTGCATCTATGTTTCTTTTTGCTGTCTGGTAGTTCACTTGGCGTATCTCTTAATCCATTCCTTTGCTGATTCATGTCTACTCTTCATTATGTCTGGTACCTTTTTTGGCACTTTTCCCATTGGAGAGTGTTTCCCTCCATGTTCATCCTAAGGCCCTCTAAAGCCATGAGTTTCAAGAGAAGCTACTTTTGCCATCAAGTTTTAATCAAGCTATACAACAAATGTATACTAGATGCATTTACTCTAGGCCAGCCCAGACATCCTGCTGTATGGTCAAACACTAAAGGCCAACTAAGGCTCAACCCAAAGGTTTCTTCCCAGCTGATTTGCCTGGATTGAGTTCAAACTGAAGTCTGTCATGTAAAATCTAAAAAAATATCTAACACCACTTTACAGAATTTCAGGTTATACCCATTCAACTTGGAGTTTATTAATTAGCATGCTCCAATTTGTATGCTCATTTGAGCATCAACCACTTCATATGTGCAACTAACTTGAGTATCATTTATGATATTTTCATTATTAAACTTTTTTTTAGTTTCAAACATATCTGTAATTAATTACCGTGACCTTATTGGAAAACCTACCTGTTCATTGACTTGGAATCATTCACTTCTGAGCAGGAGGTACCTTATAAAGCTTGTTCTATTGTAATCAGGATAATGGTGGTCTACCAGGAATATCTTTGCATTTTGAGTGACTGAAGCTGGCCAAAGATGGATCAAATCTTGGCCGGTTCAGCTTCAATCCAATCTATGGGCAGCCTGGATGTTAATCGACTTGGGTACAAACAGCTTGTCTGATTTTTTTTTTACATGAAATCACTGCCAGCAGTTATAGCCACTAGCAGTAATCATTATGTTCCGCTGGCTGGGAAGGCTTGCAAACCAAAGAACACAATAGTGAATTGAGTGATTTTCTCCTGGTGGGAAAAAATAATTGTATCATCTATGGCCTACTTAAGAGAAAAAAACATGTTCCACCTTTAGTGGCCAGCAACATCTTGCAATGGTCCTTGAAATGCATCTATTTCAGTTTTAGGTACATGCTGTTGGATTGAGCCTCCCACTGTTTTCTCATATCTCTCAGGAACTATACAGTAAGAACTACCTGCTTGTGTGTTTGTGACCATTTATGCCACCCCCAGCTGTACCGCTTCTGGTTCTTTCTCCGCAATATAAAATGAACAAGCAGGATCCCACTCTTGTATGCATGGCATGAAGGTAGAACTGAGAACAAAAATGTCCTGTCAAAAGTTCTTCAGAAATATCACAAGATGAACACTAGTTGAATACCTTAGCATTCACTAAGAGACAAAATATCAGTTTTGGATACAAGAATAGCAATATAATATTTCTGGATACAATTAAAGTGTAAAGTCACATATTTCTGTGTTTTAGATAGAGTGGTGTGGTTTTTATTGTTGTCTGTGTCCCCAACAGGAATATTCACCTCCTTTTTTTTGGTTCTGGTGACCACTGTCAAAGGGAGTGAAAGTGCGATATCATCCAAATTTTGAGTTGTCACCAGTAAAGACATAGAAGGGTAATCTTTCAATGGTGGCACCTAAAGGCAAGTTTTTTTACTGGGCAGAATTCTTAATGGCAGGAAGCAAAGGGAAAAACTCTAAAAGAAAAACAGACAGAGGTTTTAACCTTTTTCCTACTCTATCCAAAATAAAAAATAAAAAAAGTTTTGGCTTTAGATAAACTCTAAATCTGTATCAGTTGCATTAAGTATTGGCAGTATTAGATAAGGCACACAAACAGAAAAAAAAAAATCTACATTTTGTTTTACTTTAACAAAAAAATTCTCCGCTATCAAAGAAAAATACTCTAGAAACCATTTGATATAAAAAAAAAATAATAATCTCATTCTATCTTTGAAGCGGTTTCATTTATTTTACTACCCACTGTGAGCCTTATCAGAAGGCCAAGTATAAGAAGTTTCCTAGTTTATGATTAGGAAAGAATCTGATAGATTAGAAGACTCAATTGAAGTTGGACATAATAAGTATTACAGTATTACATGACATTAATCCTGCCATTCCATTACTTTCTCAATCATTGTGCACGGACTAATTATTCTGAAGCCAGCGATCAGGAAAAAATAGAAACATACTTACACTGGGCTGCAGTAATCTCTTTATTGCATCAACAAGGCAGGCTCTGTACTGGTCCAGAAACAGGCTGACATTGAGAAGAGAACACATTCTGGATTACAATGGGGGTTTAATGTATTAATGATACAAGAAGACAACTATCAAGCCAATTACACTAATTTAGCGGCTATAAAAAAAGAAGAATTACATAAACATTAGATCCCCTGATATCCAGTGGCCTAGGGTGGTCATGCTCAGTGCAATAACTGCAAGTAACACAGAAGGCACTTTGCAATGGTCAGACTGTGTAGGGAAAGGAAAAAAAAATAGAGAAATTACAGTACATTTTGCAAATAGATTGTAATCGTATCATGCGCCCTATAGCCAAACTTTCCTCTGTAAACAGCATTAAGGTGTCAGTCCACCAAAAGTGCATAATCTAAATGGTCCCAAAGACAACTCGAATTTCAGCTAATTGCTGTTGAATGGGCTAAAATTCTGCCCTGCAAGTACCACCTAGCTCGCCAAAAAGTCGATTTAAGGTTGAACGTTGCCCATAACAACTTGACAAAAAATCATGTTATTTAGCAAGAAACATACATTCCCAATAACCATAAGAATAGAGGCTTAAAAAGTAATTGGCATCACTTAAAGTACAAAGTTTGCCCAATAACCAAAAAAGGCTGCAACAAAAAATATGAATAACTGTGCTACCAAAATTAGTGTGTGCTGTATGTTGCCTCCAGCATTGATCCCGTTTCTTCTTGCCAGAGGCTGCCATTTTGTTGAAGCCCAGAGCCCGAGCAGCATTAAATGTTTAGGCTGTCAGCAGGTCGGCCTCTACAAATTAGGAACAGTGCCTAAAAATAGAGAGCAACTGAGCAGGGTGAGGGTGTTTTTCTGGTTTTAAACAGCACAGACACTTATTTTTAATGTTTTACATAGCTATACATGCAAAAGGGCCCAGCATGAAGTGATCTAGTAAGACTTAATTTTCTGACTAAAGTTCCACTTTAAAAAACAGCCAAGCCAGAAAATTGTCCATCGTTACCACCTCACTCTGAAGAGACCAGGAAAGTTTTTAGCTAATCATTTTGCTCTCTGTTGGAGATGCGTTCGTCAAAATGCTAGCTTTCTACACATTTTTTAGACCTGCCTGGAAATCTGCACATATTGGTCCTAGATCTTGCAAGCCATTGCAATTGTCACTACTGTTCAGGTACCCCAGGAATTGAATGTCTGTTTATTTGGCCTGGTGGAATCCTTGGCCCAAAGAAAAGTTACTAGAACTTTACTTGGCCTGTTGCTATACTATGCCAGAAAGGTGTATATGCTTAATTGGAGGTCCGTTACTCTCAATAAGTGGTAGTCTGCCCTTCCAATGTTTAAGGCCAGTTACAACAGCAGAGATTGTCACACAAAATACAATAAAGCCTGGCCTGCCTGGGTGGAGAACTCAAATATAGCGAGTCAGGTCTGGCTACACCTCTCATTCGTACCTTTCTGCAGTATTAATCATGTGGATAACTCACCAGTGTTAGGCCTAATAGCATTCCCTATGGTTGGCAGGGTATTCAGTCCGACTTTAAACATGACATGGTTGTTGGTGCCAGAGGGGCTGGTCTAAGTATTTCAAAAACTGCTGATCTACTGGGATTTTCATGAACAACCATCTCTAGGGCTTGCAGAGAATGGTCCAAAAAAGAGAAAATATCCAGTGAGTGTCAGTTGTGTGGACGAAAATTCCTTGTTGATGTCAGAGGTCAGAAGAGAATGGGCAGACTGGTTGCTGCGACATTCCGATAGTAAGGTCAGAATTTGGTGTAAACAACATGAAATCATGGATCCATTCTGCCTTGTATCAATAGTTCTGGCTGGTGGTGGGGGTGTAATAGTGTGGGGGAGATTTTCTTGGCACTAGCAAGGTGTACCTAATAAAGTAGCCAGTGGGTGTACATATAAGGGAGCTGTATTTTTGTTCATCTAGTTCTGAAATTTACACATTTCTGCCATACAGCACAGCCCTGTCAGGCAAGGTAGAAAACCTGATTTTTCTCTGATGAAGTAACAAATACAGTTCCTTGCCCTTCCCCCAGTCTGTGATTGGAGAGTGAAAGGAGAAATAGCAAACTGGTGAGCTAATCTCATCGGACACTCTGCTCTCTCCTATCAGCATGCCCTTTAAACTGCAACACAACTAATATGCTGCTTATGTTGCCAATGATGGGGGAATCTGATGTGATGGGGAGACTCAGATGTGATGGGGAGACTCAGATGAGATGGGACTTTATCATGGGGGTACTCTAATGTGATGGGGGCTGTCATGTATATGGGGGACTCTGACATGATGGGGGGTCTCTGACTCTGTGGTGAGGGGACTCTGTGGTAATGAGGGGCCTCTTATGTATAGGGGGATTTTAATGTGATGGAGGACTCTGAAGTGTTGGGGGGATGGTGATATGATGGGTGGATGCAAAGGGGACTTCAAATGTGAACCTAATTTCATCAAGGCGGTTGTGTGCATCATCCTGGACTCAGATATCCCATTGATAACATTTAACATTTACATTTTTATATTTTCGACTGGGTGCCTTGAAATTTTCCATACTTTTAAAAGGGCGCCATAACCAAAGAAAGGTTGCAAAACACTGCTGCATGGTTTTCACCAATAATTTTAACAGTTAGTTAGCGCCTGCTCTTAGTTTGGATAGGGTGGAAAAGGGATAGAACATCTGTCAAGATTTATTGCTGTCTATGTGGCCATTAAGGAGATCGAGAGCCCAACAGGTGTAAAAGCAGATTAGAGCAAGGAAGGCTGGAAACTACATTAGCTTTTTGATGTATTATGTGTCCCCCTTGGATATTTCCTTTAATTTCTTGTGACAGGGACATTATCACAGGCACACTCTATCAAAAATTTAAAGACAATTTGGCTGCAGTGGCAGTTTAAAGTGTAACTGAAAACTTTTTTAGTTTTACATATCGTGAAGGGGATTGGAACACCTATCACATTTTTATTGCGGTCGTTGTCCTCTTTAGGGAAATTCACCCTCACTGCATGTTCTAGTGACTAATATCACCAAAAGTAGAAGAAAATCCCAAACTGGCAAACGCCTATCAACCGCCTCAAAACCGCTAATAGGGTGTTTCGGGAGCATTTGAAGAGCATTAAAAACGCTTCCCAAACGCCTGTCTAATGCCTGTCAAACGCTATAGGGGCGTTTGGCAAGAGGTAGAAATAAAGTCAAGTGTGAACGAGCCCTAACAGGTCAAGAAGTCAAGATCGGAGACAGAAGAGAGGTCATAGAATTAGCCAGGATCATCAACAGGTGGGCAGCGATTTACCAAATCATAAGCAGCGCCAAAGTCAGGAACAAGCCAGGTCAGGAATGGCGACAAGTAAAGAGCAGAATCCGAGATCAGGTCAGGAGCAATCTGGGTCAGTAACAAGGGAACACACTGAAAGAACGCAGGACACAGGGAACAGCTGAAGACCAGTCAGCACTGACAGTAAGCAAGAGCATCCCTTAAGTAGCTCATCTGGCACCAGAAACTGTGGGCACGCTCTGGCATGCATGCACATTAATGTGCCCATTCCTGCACGTATGTGAGCCTATGCTCATTTCTATTAGTAATGCTATGCACCAGTTGTACTGGAATTCCTTTACAATGTCTCACCAGAATTCCCTGACACCTAGTCAGTGTGCTTCTCTGCCACCTACCTTAGCTCCAGATCACAACACCTCCCAACTCAAACCCCCCTCCTCTCATTATATCAACTCCATTCCACTTCCCTTCTACCCATTACACTCCCCTTCCCCTCCAATTTATCTGCTGGATCGAGATAGGATTCAGGTAAGTATATGGGGGGGGGGGTATTATTATTATTATTATACACTATTTAAAAAGCGCCAATAGTTCGCTCAGCGCTGTACATTACAAAGGGGGACAGAACATGTGACAGAACAATACAAATACAATGCAAAACATGAGGGGATTGAGGGCCCTGCTCTTTCAAGCTTACATACTTCTTCTTGACAACGTTTTGCCTTCAGAACCACTTTAAGTTTACTAGATTAAGTTTACTCTAAATAAGTTCATAAATGTGAAACATCAATTACATAGTTACATAGTTAATCTGGCTGAAAAAAGACAAAAGTCCATCCAGTTCAACCATTAAATAAAAAAAAAAAAGTTATAATCCTATACCCACAGTTGATCCAAAGAAAGGCAAAAAACCCCAAAAAAGCATGATCCAATTTGCTCCTGCATGGAAGAAAATTCCTTCCTTATCCCCCGAGAGGCAATTGGATATTCCCTGGAAAACCCTGATTCACATTCTCAGAGAAGTGTTACATAAATGCACCTAGACACACACTAATGCTTCACCTTACAATAATGCAGCTTTACATTAAACTCACGATGTGCAAATCAGGTTAAGTGTGCAATTGTCATGTAATGCTACATAAATGACTGTGATAGGATTTGAGCTGCTGTAGTAACATGCCAGGAAGATGTGAATTTTCTCAGTTATCGCTGTGAATGGTGAACACACAAAGTCCTCATCGGGAAGTGCAGAGGTGAAAAGAAAAGAGTAGACAACTCTTGGTGAACACCTTCCATCGAGAGGAGGACAGAATAAAATAACACCCGCAAAGACCGGTCAACGCTGCAATATCCCCAGCAGACAAATTGGATGAAAGACTCAGAAGTAATTCAAGAAGCCTCAGCACAGCTGTTCAGCAGCGACGTTGAGGTAAAAGATGTCATTCCCTGAAAATAGTTAAGGATCTAGCTACTAGGTCATAATACGGCTTATTCCAGACCTCCCAAAGGTCAGGAATACTTACGTTAATGTCATCCAAGAAATTTGCTGATGCACGTCTACGCTACCCTTGTTTTTACAAGCCAGAACATTTCAAATAAACATCTTAATAAGTAGACTGTGAATATAATGTTTAAATATAGGTTTCTATAATGTTTATACATCAAGTTGCAGGCCAAATGTGTTTAGGTAAACTGGGGTCTCCAAGTATTTCAGTTCGAGGACCAAATCATACATTTTACAAATATTTCTGGGGCGATACAAAATCAGTTATAAAAATGAACAAATACAATTTAAATGAATTGATAAGTTTTACTTTACTTGAAGTATTTTGTAATCAGCATGATATGATTTAGAAGAACAGAAAAAACAAATCGCAAAAACAAAGCAAAGAACTTTCAAATCAACATAAGCAAATCAAGTCCTCTATCACATCAAGGTGCCCCATGAGAGCCCGCTTACATCAGAGTCCCCATCAGAGTCCACCTTACATCAAAGGGTCAGTTAAAATCTTGCATCAGGCTGGATTTGGCCTATGGGCTGTAGTTTGGAGACCCCTGATGTAAACCATGTAACTTAAAGTGTTACTAAACCCACAACAGTAAAATCCTAGATTGTAAGCTCCAAAGAGCAGGGCCCTCTAACCCCTCATGTAACGCACTGTATTGTTATTGTACTGTCTCATGTATTGTCTCCCATTGTAATGTACAGCGCTGAGCAAACTGTTGGCGCTATATAAATACTGTATAATAATAATAATAATCAGTCTGTATATGCAGTAAAGCATGCTTGTTATACTCACTGTGGAACCTAAAGGGTTAATCCTTTGCATTGTGTAAGAAGGCTGTTTGATCCTGTCAAAGGTCAGGGGTTCTGCATCCTCTTACACCAGAATGAAAACTCCTCCTCCAAGTTTTAACATGTGCTCTGCTGGACACTGATAGAAGTCACAAGAATGCTATATACTGCTAAAATAATTGCATTTCCATGTTCTGTGTACCGTGGGAGATCAGATATAGTGAATGTAGGGTCCTGGGTTTAGTAACACTTTAAGGGTGAATTCAGGGGGAAATAAGGTCACTAATTTTAAAATTACTAGCATAAAACTATATCCAATTGTGATAAGGGATTAAAGCCCAACTCTGGGAATTAGACAAAATCCACCCACAATGCAAGGTGACCCCCCTCTGTAAAGTGCTTGTTAAGTTCTAGAAGTTCAGGAATTAGGAGCAATACTTACCTTACTCCTTGGTCCTGTAGGCTCCCTCCATCCGTACAACTGCCCCTATT
Organism: Staurois parvus; assembly: GCF_062004578.1. Taxonomy (NCBI): domain Eukaryota; kingdom Metazoa; phylum Chordata; class Amphibia; order Anura; family Ranidae; genus Staurois; species Staurois parvus. The sequence continues at coordinate 4,495,027 of NW_028318523.1, forward strand.
AAACCGACTCTCTAAGCCGCTTCTGGGTGTGGTCGTACACCTGCCTCCTCCACGTACACTGCAGGGTTAAAAGCCCTAAATTGTAAGTGATGACACCAAGGAACTGCCCACAACTCAGAGCATCAGAGGGAGATGAGGACATCGCTGAAGCCTACCCATGCGGGGTATATAGTAAGCAACGCAACCTCTTTAGCTTCCCTTAGACCTATTTTACCCTGCTTGGTTTCCAATTTAAGTAACAATTTTTGGTTTTAAGGAGCAGCCACAGTGTATTGGAATCTGCTGTAGGAAAATGATAGGAAGAGATTAGGGTCAGTTAAGAGACTGTACTTTAATTCTGATTGCTAGCTTTTCAAATCAATCATTTTGCTGCATTTTTCCTGTATTTGTCTTTTTCATTTTATTTATTATTTTATTTGTAGTTGTTTCAGGTAAAGCAGTCATTTTTAGCTGCTGTCCCATTCAGCAAACTATTTTGTTTTTGCTGCAAGACTTACCTTAAAAATGTGGGTTTTTGATTCAAGGGTGGTGATTTGGGGTTTTCTTGGTTGTTATTTTATATTGATTGGGCCTTTTTGAGTTTTGGGTGCTCACAACATGTTTGAAAGAAAAAAAAAACTAAGTACAAGAACAATGTGCACCTAAACTACCTTACATTATATTACTCACATTCAACACACCCAACCATCGCCAGAGATTAAATAAAATTTAGGCATACACCAGTTAGGTCTATTGTCCCTGACTAAAACAGTCCTGTTGCTGGCCAGTTGTACACTGTTTTATTCTTTGCAGTATCTGAAAATGTCATCAAACCCAAGTACCCAAATATGTTATCACACAGCCACACTTGGAATTTTGCCTGCTTTTCATTTTCTTTGTATTAGCAATTCTTTAAAGTGGAACTTTACTCTCTCAATGAACATGGACTATTTGTGTTCCTTATGCTGCTAGCATTAGTAAATAGATAGGAAAGTATATCATATTTACTTGTTTTAAAATATTTTCTACATTTCTACAGTCCCTTCCTGGTTTCCATGCCTAGGCAAATGATACCATACATCCCAGCAGCCTGCAAGAAGGGAGGGAGGGTTCTCAGCTCAGCCTGTGTCTCAGCTAAGGGCAGATGGATTCCAGGAAGTAAATGCTACATGAATCATCTGTCCTTACTCAAGATGGCTACTGCCAGAAATGCTAGAGGGTGTTTTTCAAAATGATTTCTCAGCAAAATAAAGCATAGAGATATGTATGGAGGGGGAAATTTGCTTTGAATATTTCAAATTAATTAAATAGCATTTTTGGTTTGTGGTGCTCAGATACATTTAAATACAGACAGAGATCCTCCTGCGCAAAAGGGAAATACACCTACTGGAAGCTGCCAGCACTTAACCTGCTTCCCAAACAGTGTAAATAATATTAAAATTAGAAATAGTGCAGCGCTCAAGAAACAATACTAACTCAAACAATACAATAAATGTGCTCACATGCAATAGTGTCACAAAATTAATCAAAAACAAATCATTAAGTGAGATATCTTCATTATAAAGTGCCACTCAGTATTATTCCCTATCACTTAGTGCCCACATAATCAAACAAATATAAAAAAATAAACTACCATTTGAAAAAACAATTTTCACAGTGCTCCAAGTGTAATAATGTGACCACACTTTATATACTACTCAAAAAAGTCCAAAAAATTGTAGAAATGTCCATAAAAAACTGATAATAAATTCATGCAATGTGCAAACAAAAGTGCAAAACGAATGTGTTCTTATTCCGCAACCGTGCCACTCTTCACCTCCTAAGGCTAGATTGCCTCCTCACCTCCTTAAACAGACCCCTAAGGGCCAAACAGCTTTCAGGATCACTCTAGATCCTTATCCCCTGGCGACAAGCACTTCTCCTGACGTTGTGGATCACTTTAGGGGACATCCACTACCCCCAATCGGAAGCCTCTGGAGAACAATTGCTCACCAACCCAGTGAACAAAAAAGAAGAATCCTCTGCTTCCTGTTCTGACAAATTTGAAACTTTCAAATTTCCTTCTGTTTATATTTGATTGCAATTTTCTCTTTCCTGTCCCCCAGACTGGTGATCTCTTTCCGATACATTGCAGTTCCACATTAAGTCAGGATTGCTTTGATCACTGTCTCTATGGAGCCCCATCATAGGCACTGCACTTATCAAGTTCCTACCCAGACTACAGATATACATGAAGCCACTCTGTGCACAGACACACACAAGAGGCACAGAGGGTCTACAGCTGGAGAGGATGTTTGTTCCACATACCTGATTTTCATAAGGGAATTAATAACATGGTTGACAGACTTTATTTAAAAAAAACCCCCAGAAAACTTCATTTAAGCCACACCTAAATAAAATGTATTTTAAAAAGATGCTGTAAATAAATAAAGCCTTTAAAATGACTTTTAAATGGTTCCGGGTTCACAGACTTTAGGCAGGAGTTGACAAACCCCATTAGAACCAAACCCAGGTAGATCCCGGTCATCCAAATTCATAATAAACTGACATTTAAAAAAAAAATTTAAAAATAAAATATTTGTGTTCACTTTTTTTTTAATCTTTTGTTGCATCTCATTGCTGCTAATATCATGCGGCCTCTTTGCAGTCACTTTCAGTCTACACACAGTACATTCAATCAAGTGATGGCTGCATAGAATTTCTCAGAGCAGGTTTCCGAATGTGACAACAGTGGCTTATGTCTGTGTAGTGTATGTTGAAATGGACACTTTTAGGCTCCTTTGGAAGTCTGTGTCACAGGGTCACAACACAGGAGTATTAAGGGCGGATGTGTTGTCAATTCCAATACTAGAGAAAATGACAGAAAAAATCCTCTTGCGCTAAAATGGAGCCCTAACCCTCAAGCGCTGCACTGTTTAATATATCTTAATTCCAATACTAGGAAGTTCCTTTATGGCAGGGTTACCAGGTAATATTTAATTACAAGTTGAAGATATTGGAAATAAAAAAAAAGAATATTACTTTAACTATGACATTAACAATTATATAAGGTCTTTGCAATTTGGTTTCCATACACTTTAACTTGTAATATTGCTTTGTCTGATGTTCACATGAACTATTGAGGATTCCTGGATATTTTTAAAGCAGGAAGTACTGCTGTTGAAATTCATCATAATGAAATATTTCCACTCCATTTATATGTGTGACACTCCAGCTTCCAGTGCTTAGTGTGTTCCCACTAGAGTGATTTCTCATTGAATTGCTACCTATCTAATGGTCTCCCCTGAAATAACCTGTTAAACCAAGCTAAAATATGGATTTAGTTCGTCTCTGATTTATATTTACCACCCTTTCACAGAGAAAGCATTTTTTTTCACACTGTACATGGAAAATTTGATGTCTTCCATTTTCAACAACCAACTTGTCATCTTTGTTTCTAAGTAGAATGGCCACCTCTATAACAGCTTTTTACACGTAGTGAAAGAATCTCTTACTGCCCATCACAAGTCTATCGCCTTTCTCCATCGGCTTTAGCAAATGCACTTTTATCAATCACTGTTTTTGTTTTGACTCTGACTATAAAGTCTATGTTCTCCAGACCAAAGGTGTGCCTGTCACCATACATAATACAAGGCTGCAGTTTTAAGAGCTGAGCTATTTCTGAGGTGGGTAAGTTAGACACCATACAGGGTAATTCGTTTTGTAAAAAAAAGCTCCAAACAAATATTTTTAATTAACCACTTGCCTACCAGGCACTTATGCCCCCTTCCTTACCAGGCCAATTTTCAGCTTTCAGCGCTGCCACACTTTGATTGACAAAGTGCGGTCATGCAACATTGTACCCATATGAAATTTTGATAATTTTTTTCTCACAAATAGAGCTTTCTTTTGGTGGTATTTAATTGCCACTGGGCGCTTTACTTTTTGCGCTATAAATAAAAAAAAAATGCAAAAAATTTGAAAAAAAAAAATAAATTTCTTTGTTTCTATTATAAAATTTTTCAAACAGGTATTTTTTCTCCTTCACTGATGTGCGTTGATGAGGCAGCACTGATGGGCACTGATAGGCGGCACTGATGGGCACTGATAGGCAGCACTAAAGGGCACTGATAGGCAGTACTAATGAGGTGGCACGGATAGGCGGCACTGATAGACAGCACTAATGAGGTGTCACGGATAGGCGGCACTAATATGCAGCACTGATAGGCGGCACTGATAGGTGACACTGATGATGGGTACTGATAGACGGCACTGACTGGCATCACTGCTGGGCACTGACTGGCGGCACTGACTGGCACAACCCCTGGGCACTGACTGGTGGCACTGACTGGCAGCACTGCTGGGCTGCACTGGTGGGTGGCACTGGTGGGCAGCACTAGTGGGTGGGCACAGGTGGGTGGGCACAGGTGGGTGGCACTGGTGGGCACAGGTGGGTGGGCACAGGTGGGTGGCACTTCTGGGCACAGGTAGGTGTCACTTCTGGGCACAGGTGTGTGACACTGCAGAGTGGCACAGGTGGGTGCACTGCTGGGCACAGGTGGGTGCACTGCTGGGCACAGGTGGGTGATCTGCTGGGCACAAGTGGGCGGAGCTAGTGGGCGCACTGCTGGGCACAGGTGGGCGGAACTTGCGGGTGGCACTGCTGGGCACCGATCATCAGGGCACTGATCATCAGTGTCCTGATGATCGGTGCCGATCCCCGCTGTGACAACTGCCGGTTCTCGGCAGTACTTTCCTCACGATCTGACAGCGTGAGGAAAGTGCAGCCGAGAACCGGCACTTGCATTTCCCTGTGATCAGCGTGTCATTGGACACCGCTGATCACGTGGTAAAAGGCCGCTGGGATCGGCCTTTTACCACATCACGTGATCAGCTGTGTCCGTAGGACACAGCGATCACGGAGATCGCCGGGTGCGCACCCCCTGGGGCGCGCAGGAGAGCGCGTTCTGGGGGGACGTCATATGACGTCCACCCAGAACTGGCCGGCCGCAGTGAAGCCGTCATTCGGCTATCTGCGGTCGGCAACTAGTTAAAGGTGTATAGAATGGGAAAGGTTTAGAAAAGGGGCCTCCAAACTATGGCCCGCAGGCCATATCCAGCCCACTACAAGATTTTATATTGCCTGCAGCTGGCATCAGAGGCCTATCTCTAGGCATAAATGGAGGACTCATAAGCAGAGGCTGCCTATAGTTTCTGCTTCCACCTGATTTAATGTAAGAGGGACATTGATGGGGACCCTGATGTAAGGGGGGGATTCTGATGGGGATTTTGATGTAAGGAGGGACTTTGATGGCAGCCCTGATGTATGGGCTGTAGCAACACATCGCAGTGCCTCCACTCAATGCACAACAGTGGGAGCACAGTTTACAGAGCAAAATGTGCCCCACCAGGTAGGAATGAGCCCTTAAAGTGCAATAATCTTTAAATCAACTGCAACTTGCTTGTTGTTAATAGAAATGCAGAAAATGGCTATTAAAATCCAGCATGTGTCTGGAGTATATTAAACAAACAAATCAAAGGTAATGAAAAACATTACTAGTTTTCCTTTAGCAATGCAATCATTTTCAGGATTGTTTCTCCACATCAGGGGCCTCCAAACTTTCTAAACAGAGGTCCAGTTTACGGTTCTTTAGACTTTAGCGGGACCGGACTGTGGCCTGAAAATGCCCCAGCATCAGTGAGAGTAAACAAGGCTTTATAGTCAATGGGAGTATAGAAAAAAAGTGCCTGTGGTCAGTAGAAGGAGGAATAGTGCCCCATCATTGGTATCAGTGGGAGGAATAGTGTTCCATCTTACGTATCAGTGGGAGGAATAGTGCCTCATCTTAGGTATTAGTGGGAGGAATAGTGCCTCATCTTAGGTATTTGTGAGAGGAATAGTGCCTCATCTTAGGTATTTGTGAGAGGAATAGTGCCTCATCTTAGGTATTAGTGGGAGGAATAGTGCCTCATCTTAGGTATTAGTGGGAGGAATAGTGCCTCATCTTAGGTATTTGTGAGAGGAATAGTGCCTCATCTTAGGTATTAGTGGGAGGAATAGTGCCCCATCTTAGGTATTTGTGAGAGGAATAGTGCCCCATCTTAGGTATTTGTGAGAGGAATAGTGCCTCATCTTAGGTATTTGTGAGAGGAATAGTGCCTCATCTTAGGTATTAGTGGGAGGAATAGTGCCTCATCTTAGGTATTAGTGGGAGGAATAGTGCCTCATCTTGGGTATTTGTGAGAGGAATAGTGCCTCATCTTAGGTATTTGTGAGAGGAATAGAGCCCCATCATTGGTATTAGTAGGAGGAATAGTGTTCCATCTTAAGTGTCAGTGGGAGGAATAGTGCCTTATCTTAGGTATTTGTGAGAGGAATAGTGCCTCATCTTAGGTATTAGTGGGAGGAATAGTGCCTCATGTTAGGTATTAGTGGGAGGAATAGTGCCCCATCATTGGCACACGTTGGCACAGTAAATACCGCTTGTAGTATTGCCAAAGGGAACGCCACCGCTCTGCTCCTGAGGAGCCTGTGCTTCATTGGCACAATAAATACCACCGTATTCCCTTTATCCTTGGTTTCTATGGTGGAGTGAAGGAGCCTTAATAGGATACAGTTTGTGTTCAGAGGTGGCAATACATTGCTCTGGACACAGCATCACAGTAGCAACTGGATGATTGGCCATTTGTGTGCTGCCAAAACTCTGCAGAAACACCAGCCCTAGATTCAGAATGGCTTCTTCCAGGGTCAGTCACAGGCTTTGTTCTCAAATAACTGCTCAGATAAGCGGTTACATGCGAATAGTGGCAGTGCCAGCCATTGATTTGTACAAAGTACAGCTGCAGCTGTTCATACACAGTGTGTACAGGCAGCATTTACAAGCACTGGTGAGAATCCACTGATTTAGTCAGTGGCCACCCCTGGCCACTACTATTCGGCCACGTGAATGTAGCTCAAGAAAATGTGAACTGAGAAAATACTGAGGCCACCTTTACTGAACTCCCTTTATCAAACTAAGAGTTTCCATTAAATGGCCAGGGATTTGCAAGATCATAATTTGAGTAAACAAAGAAAAATCTTCATATGATTAGCCTGAAGGAAGTCAGGCTACTGCCACAGAACGCACACTAAGGCTCTAAGCACACTGGCTTAAAAAAATGCAAGTTCTCTTGGCAGAAGAAAATGCTAATTGTGACTAGCGTTTAGGAGCAATTAGCATTGACTAGGGTTTAGAAGCAATCAGCATTTTTTTCAGCAAGAAAAATTCTCAAAAACGCAAAACAAAAGGGTTTTTTTTTCTGTCTCCAGAAAAAATACCTCTAGACTACCTAATGTGCATGGACACATAAGATAACATTAGTTGCTTCTACAGGCAAAACGCTAAACTCCTCTAGGAGCAGCATTGTCAGTGTGCATGGTGCCCTATTCCTCACAAATGTTTGGCAAAGAAAAGTTTTGAAAATTACCTGCATTCAGTGGGGAATGGACACAACATCAGACACCTAGAAATGGAAACCTCTGACATCTGCAGGTAGTCTTCACCTGATGTACTGTATAGTCTTAGTGCTCTCTAATCAGCATGGTATGTTAGAGAAGAAATCCATATGAGTTGGTCTCTAGAAGATATTCTGATTGTTATGCTGTTTCAAATTCTTCAGTTTTCACTGACCTGTAGTAAATACACAGATTAGGAGTTCTGGCTTTCCTTTGATTTCACTGCATACTTTTTTAGGTCAGTGGCTGAGAACATATTCAAGTCAATGACAGCCAGGAAACTAGCATCCTCAGGAGGTCAGCAATTGCAGCACCTGCATTTCTCTCAGCACAGATTTTCTTTCCGTATGCTAATCACTACACACAATGATTTGATGCTCTGGCTTGCATAGAGAATACGGGATGCAAGTACTTCTTCCCATCCAAAACTGTGCCCAAATATGGCAAGCAGAGGGAAAAGGATTAGTCACCAGTACTGTCTGTAGGTTGTCTGCAGCTGGTCTTTTCCCCATTACTGATCTTCCATACCTTGACCTGTACTGTGTGAATGTGGAGTTGACCTTCATGGTAGAGGAGCAGGGCTTTTCTTCCTCCTGTCAGAGCCATCCCTTGTTGACTGGTGATCTGATGATTGATTAAGGAACATTCAAGAGGTAGCAGTAGACGTGGAGAAAGAACAGATCTATAGAATGAAAGAAGCAGAAGGAAGAAGATCCTTGCACTGCAAGTCCTTGGGTACTACTTTCCCTCCAGCAAGAAATACAGTGAGCAGCACAGTAATGACATCACCAAATCTCACATCAAACCTTGTGAGACTAGCAGTCAGTGGCAGCAATGCCTAAGATAATCTTTCATTGCAGATACACAGCTTTGAATGCATTGCTTCTTTTCAAAATGTATTCAAGACATGTAGATGGTTCTGGATCCTGCTCAGCAAAATTAAGATCTTTAGGAATTTCCTGTAATATTCAAAATCTTCACTTTTTAAGTTCAGGTCCCCTTTAAAGTACAATAAACAACTTCTAATAGTTCAAACCCCTCTAAGAGAAAGTTTGTTGGTCAAGATAATTATAAAATGCAATGCAATGTTGGCATTATCTCCATTTTTCAGCCAAGACCCAAGATAAATTATTCAAAATTTACATGCTGCACTTGTTAAAGTGTGGTAATGTGTTAGCTGAGGCATAGATCCAGAATGGTAGTCTTTGTCACCAAGATATAAAAGCTTGCTATGATTTCCACAGTTAGCCATTAAAAGGTATTACAGTCAGCTACTTTTGTTATTTTGACAAGTATTCGGCATCCAGTACTGGCACTCAGCCATCGTTTTGTGCAAATATGTTCTCTAAATATATTTTCAGAAGGTCAGATGGTCATACCACTACGTAAGAATTATTCATCTTGCTACAATTTGATCCTATGCATGTCTGTTTAGATCACTGTGTTTGATAGCAGAGATGTAATCAATTCTTAGTCATTTGATGCTCTTTTAGCAAATAAAATTGCTACCTTTCTTTGTGTTTGGACTACGGGTACACAAATAGAGCTGTCATCATATTTCCTGTAATACTTCACTGTCACCTATACGTTCATTATTTAGTGCCCGAGAGGAACCTAGCTATGACATTAACCATGCACCTCCTACTCTCCTACACATTGCCTTATCTGCATTCGCTTTTCATAAACCATCTTGTACATCACATATTAATTCACACAGCTAACAGAGTTCCATTCTGTTCATTCCAGTTCTAAAACAGCCAACGTCCTTCTATTGCAATAAATCCATTATCCAATCATGATCTGGCATTCAAACACAGATACTTTTGGCCTACAGCATAAAACAAACCTGTAATTAGTACACTGAAAGCAAAGTAACAAAGCCACTGCACAGCAGGTACCTTGGAGCAAGTCATGTTCCTCATCTACTCCCACTGTGACTGGTTGCTCAGCCACTGAGCACTACATTATAGGAGGTATGGGGGAATGTGTTTGTGCACCCCATGGCTTGAAGTTTGACACCTCAAATCATTCAAACCACATCCTGTGACCCTAGGACATTAAGGTTCTGCCCCTACCATGGGCTAAAAGGAGAATTATGTAGAAATCTGTGCTATGCCTTTACCTGGAGCCACTATAGGATCTGACAACCACCAGAAGAAGAGTTGGGTGAAGAGAACCTATGATGTCACTAGACTGGACCAAAGACACCTGGAAAAAGAAAATGTATTTTTTTCATTAGGGTGATTCCAAAGGGTAGATTCTGCAGGGCTTTGAGAAGGCTCTTAAAGAGGTCACGTGGGATGGATTTTGACTATCAATCACAGCCAGTGAGCCAATGAGGATAGAGTAGGGGAGCGGGGCTGAGCCAAACTCTGTGTCTGAATGGACAGACAGAGCAATAGCTTGGGAGTGAGCCTGCTTGGGTGCCCCCTATGCAAGCTGCTTGCTATGGGGGCACTAGAGCAGGAGGGAGGTGCCAGGAGCACCAGTTGGGGACCCGAGAAGAGAAGGATTGAGACTGCTCTGTGCAAAACCATTACACAGAGCAGGTAAGTATGACGTGTTTGTTATTAAAAAAAATCAGCCTGTAATATCACTTTAACAAGAAATAAATGAGCTTTAAAACAACCCTTACTTATCTTTGCAGCTGCAGGCACTGTGGAGCATTTCACTCTTAACATTTATAACAGAGGTACTGTACTTGGGTTCTGTTTTCAGGTTTTTAGCAGCCTTTAGCTCCTAACCTTTCTTCCTCTCTCAGAACTGGCTTGGCAGCCTTCCAGCCTTTTAAACCCAAAGCTTGCACCCTCTCTTTACACAGGAAGGGAGGAAGGCTAAGCAGAAGGCTTAGCGAAGATGGGAGAGGTTATGCCTGGGCAGGGAATTCCTTCCTTTTTTTGCCCAGAGTCCATTCACCTAAAGGAGGAAACATAACCCATCAGTCATGAAGTATATAGTGTCCTGTGATATCCTCCAAGAAAAGGATTTTACAGGTAAACTAAAAATCCTAATTTCCGCAAGATGCTGGCAGGGGACAGGATTTTTTATTCAGGCTGTAGCTGCTTTCTGAAGAAAACAAAACGGAACAAAGTGTAAGGTTTAGCACACCTGGAACCTGTTTAGCTGATTTAAACAGAATGTTCAGTTGGGCTTTAATGGATTTGTTGGTAACACGGTTTCAGAAATCAGAATGCCACCCTGCATTGTATAGGAATGACAGGTACACAAAACACAGTTGTCATTCTATTTCATTAAATACAGCAGAGGATAAGTGCATGTCTTGTATGAGGTCTACACCTCATCCTGCGATAGGCTCTCATTTCTTTCATCCAGACTGTATAGCATACAAATGCAAACACATAATATCCCTCCAGTATTTTGCACATGTGCCCACTAAGTGCCCACTAAGTGTTTCCAGGGCTGCAAATAACTTCTTGAAAAAGGCACTCAAATCTTACAAGTGTCTCTAAATGTAAACATGGAACTATATGAAAGATTTAGGGATACAAACATCTCTTGAATGTAATCATGTATATACATGAAGCCCAATCTGCTTGTTACAGTGGCTTCCTGAATAGACCTTGTTTTCATGTAAATGAGTCAGGACTGTACAACTGCCTCCCTATTCAGGGAATCAGACAATGCCACCCTTGCTTCAGAAAAAATGGAATTACATCAGGCACCTAATATTACGGAAAGGCACTGAGGCTACTTGTGCCGCTTCCTAAAGTCCTGCTTTACTGATTGACAGCATAATATATCACTGCACCGTGTTATCATTTAAGCAAAGACCGCAAGAATAAATATTTCACATTTAAAATACAGAAGAGTTTAAGGCATAAATACTGCATAAGGCAAATTACAAACATAAATTAAAATAAAAATGGTATTCCGCATTGTATTGCCTGGTAAATTATTCTAAAGGAAAACTCCAGGCAGGCAGTTAAACAGAATGTATATAAGTTTACTGTAAATGCCAAAGGGTGTGCAATTCTGTACGGCTAATCTTGTAATTTCCACACTGCACCATCAGAGGGGTGACACTCATTGTTCATTTTTCCTGGTTCAGTAATTCAGCTTTCTATGTCTACTCTCCACCCCAGTCTTCTCAATGGATAGTGGATGAGCACTAACGACTATGTTCACTGTGGAAGGAACAGACCTGGGTAGTAAGGAATTAGCTGTATTTATGTATTTCAGCTATGTAGTGGTTTGCCTGGAGTTGTATTTTATAAAGGAAGTCCATTTTGTATAGAAAATGTACCTCTCTGAATAATAAAACTTCATTTTTTGTAATATTTTTTTATTATAAAAGTAAAAGAGGGCAGCATAGAACTAGTGCGAAATTTGACATATATCATAAAATAGCATCTCACATTAACTCCTAAATATCTGGTTGGATGGGTGTAGTAACAATTCTCAATGAATTCTCAAGGTGCTCATCAGATATTTTGGTTCTAATTTTGCCCTTCGTGTGGTTCATACTTGAAAGTAGTTGCACACAAATATAGGTACTGCTGAAACTGATGACATGAATAAAGCATGATTGTGAAGTGTGGCAGATATGTATTTGGGAAAATAAAACTTATAAAGGTCCAGTAAAGATACCATGTAAAAATTTTCTGCAGCTGTATATGTTTGCTAAGTGTAAACACATTTTTACAAAAAATTTCCCCCAAAGACCAATATTTTTGTAAGTAAATTTATGATTTTGTGTTGGGCCACATTCATAGCGGTCTTAGCCCCTTTTTACACGAGCACACCGATCGGGTCGCCTGTCTGTTTTTCAAGTGGACCCAATCGGACGCTCCATTGCTCTCTACGGAGCAGCGGGTGTAAACGGACAGGTGTCCATTTACACCCGCCTGCAATCCTCTCCACTAAAAACAGACGGATGGGGATCCGTTCCCCATCCGTCTGGCAGATTGGATCAAATGACAGTCAGATGGAAATGGATAGGCAGTCTGTTTCCATCCAACAGCCCATAAAGGACAGCAGGCTCTGCATAATTAAAGGGGACATGGACTTGTCATCCTCTTTCTTAGTGGGGATCAGGGGCAGATCCCCTGATGGGTAAGTGGATCCACTGATGGGTCCTCCCCGTGTAAAAGGGGCCTAAGGCTGCAGCTTAGAGAAGCCTGCTCTAAATGCAAACTGTAACAGAGTATGGAATTACTATGTCAGTAAAAGGCAAAAATAAATCTTTTACAAAAAGGTTTTAAAATATCACTTTGCCACATCACAGGCATTACGATTTAAAGGCAAATACTTAAGCTTGATAAAAAGTTGTAATTAGGTTTATGAAAGAATCTAAATATCCAGTCTTAAATCATCTGTCTCCTAATTAAGCCTAAAGCGAATAAGAATGAAAAACAGTGTCCCCTGCAAAAAATCGACTTCATACTTTCCTGTCACACCACTAACCTGAACTGTATTGCAGAGATACAGATGTCCTAAGAATTTTCAGGATCCAACACTTGTGTTGGATTTCTGACGCCCCCCCCAAACATTGTGCTCTGTGGTTCCTCCCACCAGTTGCTATGTCTCCATGGGTCATTGTAGTGATGTTGATGTAGGGGCTGGTGGGTCAAACCATGAGCACAGTGGGGAGCCAAGCATCTGACACACCTGGAACTGTACCAGACCATGAAGATTCTAAAGGCAGCTGTATATTTGCAATGCAATGCAGACAGCAGTGGACCAGATAGATATGAATTTTTTCTTTGCAGGGGATGCATTGCCCTTTTAAGTTTCAGTGGCAAAGTTTCATTAAAGTACCACTTTTTTTTTTTACAGTATTCAGTTCCTGACTGCACAAAGTACATGTAATGCTTTCTAAATTCAAATAAATCTTTGCGCTCAGATTAAATAATTCATAAAAAGCGGCTAGCACAGGAATAGATGCAATCCCTCAAACAATATATAACAAAAAAAGTGCAGCACTAAATAGTGTTGAAGTCCATCAATTATATACTAAAGTCCGTGCTCAAAAAACTTCTTAAATGACTGAAACCAAACCATCAGAAGAAACGGAGAAACCCACATATGCCCCAACTTCCTAGGTGCCCTAGCTGCAATGTCAAATAGGACCCCACCCTAAACCTTGTCAATCTTACCTCCCTCTGCTTCCGTTGCTTGCCTTGGGCAAGTTCGGGGATCAGAGACAGGTGCCTCCATGCCTCCTTGCTAGCTGTATTGTTGAACAGCTGTGCACCATCTCTATGCCGACGACACACAAATCTATCTCTCTACCCCTCACCTCACCCCCTCAGTCTCCAATCGCATCACTAGCCTACTAAGTGACATATCGGACTGGATGTCACTCCACTTCCTCAAACTCAACCTTTCCAAAACTGAGCTCCTAGTATTCCCTCCAGCCCGTGCCCCCTCCCCTAACTTCTCCATCAAGATCAACAACACTATCATCAGTCCCACCCCTCACGCCAGGGTACTAGGTGTAATCCTAGACTCCAATCTGTCCTTTCAGCCCAGGTCCAATCGCTGACAAACTCATGTAGACTTCACCTCCACAACATCTCCAAGATACAACCGTTCCTAACCCCGGAAACCACGAAGCAACTCATTCACTCCCTTATTATATCACACCTTGACTACTGTAACTCCCTCCTCACTGGCCTACCTTATCGCAGGCTATCCCCACTCCAGTCCATCATGAATGCTGCTGCCAGACTCATTCACCTTACTAACTGCTCTGTATCTGCCACCCCTCTCTGCCAATCCCTCCACTGGTTTCCAATTGCCCAACGGATAATATTCAAAACACTAACAATAACGTATAAAGCCGTTCATAACACTGCCCCAAATTACATCATCGACCTTGTCTCTAAATACCACCCAAACCGTATTCTCTGCTCCTCGCAAGACCTCCTACTCTCTAGCTCCATTGTCTCCTCCTCCCATGCTTGTCTCCAGGATTTCTCAAGGGCTTCCCCCATCCTCTGGAACTCCCTACCTCAATCTATCAGACTATCGCCTACTCTGCTCACTTTTAGGTGCACTCTGAAAACCCATCTCTTCAGGGAAGTCTACCCCGATCCCAGCTAGTACTGGAATCCTCTACTATTCCTACCACTCCATCCCCCACAGCTAATTACCTCTTGTACCACTATCCCCTCCCTCCTAGATTGTAAGCTCCAAGGATCAGGGCCCTCTAATCCCTCTTGTATTGAACTGTATTGTTACTGTACTGTTTCCCTCCATAATGTAAAGCGCTGAGCAAACTGTCGGCGCTATATAAGTCCTGTTTATTAATAATAATAATAATAATAATAATAATGGGAGATTCTCTGTCCAACACTGCAGCTAACGTTACAGGGCACTGGGGAAGGTGGGACAAAGTACTATTGAATACTGTAAAAAAAGTGATACTTCAATTTTAACATACCCTACATAAGGATGCTCTAGGCATCACCCTCTGGGTGACAGATTCTCTTGCTCATAACACACTTCGTCTCTTGAACATACATGGCAGCATCACATAATAGTGCTCCGGGTATAAGGGCAATTTAAAAAACTGCAAGTGTTTATGTTTTATCATGTAATAATGCATGTTATCTGCATGAGTTGACAAATCATCAACTGTCTACCTCTGGAGGTTTCTCACTTCCCTGAAGAGCCACCCTTAAGGCTGGTACACATATCGATATTGTCCCGTTCAACACAGCCAGATGACATTAGGCCAGTGTGTACAACAGCCTGACAGAAGCCGGCCAAATGCCCAGCTTTTGTCATATGGGCATGGTGGAAAACCAAAAGCCAATCAGCATTCGATCAGCACTTCCAGTCAATGGCTGCGAGTACTAACTGGTGTGTTCTAGCAGGGAAAGGGGGGAGGGGGAGTTCCTCTGTCAGAACACAATAGCACAGCAGGTAGGATGGTTTACCAACTTCGCATATTATTATTATTATTATACAGTATTTATAAAGTGCCAACAGTTTGCTCAGCGCTGTACATTACAAAGGGGGACAGAACATGTGACAGTACAATAACAATACAATGCAATACACGAGGGGTTCGAGGGCCCTGCTCCTTGGAGGTTACAATCTAGGAGGGAGGGGATGGTGGTACGGGAGGAATAGCTGTGGGGGATGGAGTGGTAGGAAGAGTGGAGGAGGTCGGGAATTAGCAGGGGGTGGGGTAGGCTTCCCTGAAGAGGTGGGTTTTCAGGGTGCGTCTATGTATATGCAGTGCAGCAAGCTACTCGCAAGCTCTTCATTTTGTTTTTTGTTCAACCTTTAGATAAAGTAAATAGTGAAATATAAACCTTTTGTTTGTACAATTATAGTAAATTTAAGCCTAAATGTCCAGATTTTTGATAAAGCCTTTTATGGTTTGTCCTCTTATAGGGCCTTATTTACACGGGCTTGAGGTTGTGCACAGCAAGCTTTTTCAAAGCTTTAAAGAAGTATCGGCTGCACTTTCCTCACGCTGTCACTGCATGAGGAAAGTACTGCAGAGAACCGGCAATTGTCAGCAAAGGGAACAGCACTGATCATTAGGGCACTGATGATAAGTGCCCAGTAGTGGCACCCACCTGTACCCAGCAGTGCCGTTCACTTGTACCCATCAGTGCCTCCCACCCGTGCCCTGCAGTGTCACCCAGCAGTGTCACCCACATGTGCCCATCAGTGCCACCCACCTGTGCCTAGTAGTGCCACCCACCTGTGCCCAGCAGTGCCACCCATCAGTGCTGCCCAGCAGTGCTGCCTATCACAGCAGCATCATCAGTGCCAGCTCAACAGTGCTGCCTATCAATGCCACCTAGAATGGGGTGCCTCAAGACTGTACACAATTTTAAATGGTGCCTCGAGACTGTCCACAATTTAAAATATGTCGTGACTGAAAAAAGGTTGAGAAACACTGGTTTAGACCAAAGCATATTCAAGTCTTACCTGGTAGCCAAACCTCATTAATAAGTCTCAGCTATCCTCATACTTATATACAGTATATGTGAGCTGACTGATGCTCTGGGCTTTCTCTCCCTCTCGCTGTTGTGGGAACCAACTGCTGTGTGCAAAGGCTGACTGCTGACAGAAAACTTCAAAAGTTTTTTAGTGGTTCAGATAAGCAGATGTTTTATTTGTTTTATGCTATGGGCATGTACAAATCCCTACTGCATTGAAACTGTGTTTGTTTGCTGACTTGCCAAATAAAAGTTCAGGGCAATCTTGGACTGTTCCTGTGATGCCATAGCTGTAGTGTATCTTAGTAAGGCCACAAATTAAGAACTTCTGTTTGCTTTTATGAGGTTTTATGTGCATTTTGTAATGATAGGTTTGTATGCTCGAGCAAAAACATGTGTCTGTGGCAATTGGAAATGCTTGATATCATTCACAGATTATCCAGTATGAGACCAACTGCTCCTTTTCCTTCACAGAAAAGAAAGCTTTGGTGGTGCATGATTAAAACCAAAAGGGGCAGATCACTTACTACCCATCCTACACACTGAGAATAATGCCCATCTAAGAGCACTTTTAGAAAATGCAACTGTAGCTGCATGGTATGTTCCCAGTATGCATTTTCATTAATATTCATTTAACCATACAAATATATCGTAATTAGTCCTTACTGGGTTTTCTTACATGTTATTCAATAAAGCATAATTAATATTTCACAGTCAACTATATATACATAGAGTGTGTATATATATATATATATATATATATATATATATATATATTTTACTAAAGAAGCATAGTGTTTATCATTTTTTTCTGTATTTCAAAAATAATAATTTCTTTTGACATTAATTTAAATTAACTTTTGAACCATATCTTTATTTACTTGAAAAAAAAAAATACAAATATAATACATCTGAATAAATTCCAGTCCACATTAAAATACAAAAGTGTTAAATATCTTCTAATAATCTAAAGATGTTCATTAATTATTAACCTGAACTTTAAAACAATTGCAGCAAAATACAACATAACCCAAGCAAACTCATTAATATAAATATATTCATGAACAATAGTTTCATTTAATTTACATAGAAATAACTGTAATTTAATAAAGAAAAATAAAAAATGTTTCAAAGAAAATATAACCATTGGGAAATATTTAAAAATATGAAAATAAAAATAAAGGATTACAAATATACAAAATATAAACTGTAACTGCTAACATGTGGTGCAATGGAGAATAAATAAATAAATAAATAGATAAATAAAAAGCCTTTAAAATCCAACAGTCCATGTTATTATTCAAATTGGTTGGTGTGGTGTGATTATCATAGGCAGTAGAAGATGGCCATAGCTACTGTTGTTTTGATATTTGTGTGAAGAGCAAATTTAACTCTAAATCTGTTGGCAAGACCTTGCTTCACCCACGTAATCTGGAAAACATCCATATGTGAGGCTTGTCTAAGCCCCTGAGAAGACTGTTGCCCTCCTGCTCATGTCCGCCAGCTCTCTGATCTGACTTTCATACTTAATCTGGTCTAATCCTACTGAGCATTAACTTCATCTGTGCAATGAAACCTGTAGTATCCATTCTAATATTTGGTGAGGAAGGCATTTACTAAATTACTTGCTGAAATCATATGGTGTTGTTTAGCTCTTTATTTTAATCAGATGATGCATCTCGGGGACACATTATCTGTGGTTTAGCTGCAAACCCAGGTTTGTCTTTTTATGAACAAAGAACCTTGCCTGTATTACACCACTTCTGAACTGTTACTACGTGATGAATGTCACAACGAACAACGAGTAACAAATGGCTTTCATAATATTAGGCTTACAGGGGCTGAAGTATAAAATGCATAGAGGCAATGCTATAAAATGTTTTACCAGGCAGTCAGTAACTTTCTCAAGGATAACCCTGAACAAAAGGCTGGTTTATAAAAAGGAAAACCATCAAAGGATAATCTATTAAAAGGGCTTACCGATGTAAAGCAATAGTATATCGAACAATAAAGTTATGTATGAAAAATTTAACTTTTTATTTTTTTAACATATTGAATATCCTTGGTACAGGTCCAAATAATATGAAATAAAACTTAAGTCCCTATCAAAATAAAGTCCATCCAAGAAAAAAAAAAAAAGAAAGGAAAAGGAAAGGAAAATACACGTCTTTCAATGTAAAGAAGCTGTAGCAGAACTATGAATTGAACTAAAATGGTGACAAGCTTGATTAATGCTATTTCTGACAACTCCACTGAAATAATACCTGTTCTCTTAATTACATGTTACAATATGTCGTAGGATGATTTATCCAGAGAATAAAGAACATGATACAATGTTCCTCCCTATTACCTTGCTGTTAATAACTGTCTACTTAACTTTAGCAGCCTTCAGAAACATCAGATATAATTTGCTTCTCTTCTGAACGATTGACGTATACAAGTTGCTGATTTTTTTTTCTTCCTTCTGTAAAGGTCTCATATGCATTTAAAACACTCTAAGTAGCTATTACAATTCAGCAGAAGACCACAGATCACTGGAAGACATTTTCTTATACATGAATTATTTGGGACCCCACTTAAGATAGCTCGTGTCACAACAGATTGTTAAAGCGGGTATGCTCAGAAAACATTATTTTGGCGATCACTTGAATGCCAAAAAAAAAAAAGCACAACCTTGCACTAATATCAATAGTCAGATCTTTAGTAACAAGTAAGCTAATTGAGCTGTTTGTGTTGATAAACTCCCTTTCCTCCAGACTGTTCCTCCCTGAACCATAATTATTTGCAATTTGCTTAAGTCGTCCATTTACTGATACGTCAAGCATGAAACAGAGGCAATTTCACAAAATGGAAATGCTTCTCAAATTCAATCTTCAGGAAATAATGTGGTACAAGTTACTCCGTGATAGAAGACTACCTCATGACTGTCACATCGAGATGAATATTAATTTGTTGAGGTTAAGGCGGTTTAGTGCTTCATTTGTTGACTTTGCTTAGCCGTCAGAGAGCAGAGCAGCGCAATTATTCCAACAAATCTATTTTTCTCCCCCTCTTTTTTTAACATGAGTTACCATTTTTATGTACTTACCAGTCAGCACACATAACAATGTCAAAATGTCCTTCCAGTTGAGAGACATCTGTCTCATTATCCCACCGTAAAATGCTAAGGGGAGACAAGAAAAAAATGTGATTTTAATATTTTGCATTTTTAACACCATGAATTTTTGTGACATTCACTCAATGGTTGAAAAAGCAAATAAAATGTTGGCAAACATATCTCATTATCACTTTTATCAGGTCCTTCAGGATATGATGATAAAAAAAAAAAGAAGAAAAAAAAAAGAAAACCAGGAAGAGGGTAGAAAAGAAAATAGTTTTCTATGTTTTGTAGTGCACCTAGTGCATCAGCCAATGCAACAACAGCTCAAGCTCTTCTAAAGTGTACAGCCAACCATGCAGGTCAATGATTTGACAATCTTACAATCCTTTCCTTTATTATGCAGAAATATCCACTAATTAGGATACATCGTAAAAGCAGACCGTTGGCTGAGAACAAAAAACTTTAGAAAATATCCAGCCATCCTAATCATTTTTCCCTTGGAATGTTATATGGTTTGTTGGCCAATGGAATGATCTGTCACACACTATCCCATGAACATACTGAAGTAACCGGCATCTGTAATGAGCTGTCTTCATCTTCCATCTACGGTGAACATTTTTCTGAAACAATGGCAAATATTGGTGTTTAAGTCATAAAGTTGAATTACCAAAGGGCTTCACTCATGGTATATGAGTATTATGTTGCTTCTGCTGTAAGTCTTAAATATTTTTAACAAAAACATGTTATTTTCTAAAACAAGTTGCGCAGTTCAACAAATTCTGAAAAGATTTTTTTAAATGTTTTTGGTAACTATGAGTGAATGGCAAATGACAAAGCTGTTTTTTTCTCATGTAAAATATAAAGAAGATTTAAAAGGTTCCTGCCATGATTTGGCTGATGTGTGTATCTGAATAGTCAGTCTTTAATTATTATAGTGTAAATGTGCAAACTTACTTATTAAACATTTATATTTTGTCTGAACCTGATACAGTAACATCAGGGACAGTCGTTACTTGTCATCCTTACAAATTATACACACAGAAACTTGAAGGAAAGTGTGCTATACCACTTATAGTGTCTATTGGAAGCCCGTGTGACATGGTGACATGCAGGAGCCAATTGGGACATAGGGACAGAGAGCTGACACCCTACAAAGAACATGCCTGAACAAGGGCCTTGATAGCAGGGCCATCCGTTATAACTCTAATAAAAGCTAAAGGTTTAAAATAATAATGCAAAAAATACTTTTGAAATTTCACTAGCATGTTAAAGCATTAATGAGATGAGTCATATGTATTTGAATGATTTGAAAGACTTCTATTCAGAAAGCCACAAGGTGACAAATAATGCATATTGTTTGGAAAACACCATTGTTTGTAACCAAGCATACCTTCACCTTTCGGAAAATGTTACATGTTACACCCATAAATGGAAAAACTACCAGTTCCGACAACCTTTGTGGCTGTCGACTTGTAGTTCTCAATGAACAACCAAAGAGCTGTTGAGAGCTGTGGTAGTTCATTGATTCTTCCTGTTAGTGTGTATGGGCTTGCCTGTGAGAGGTACGAGAAGACAGATAAACTGACAGGTCTGCAGAAATCCAACTGGGATCTGCTTTCCAGGCTAACAAAACAAAAAATGGTAAAAGCACATTTTTTTTTATCTGCAAAAAAATGTGCATTTATTATTTTTTGTTAAAAGATGACCTTATCCTTTAAAATCTGGCAAATTTTTTTGGGGTATATACATACTATGATCACAAATAGGATGTAAGCCTGTGCTTTCGATTTGTAGATAAACAAAGTATATCAAAATCAACTGTGTCCCTGCTGAGGAAATTAAATTTCCATGTTTGTTCTGATCACAGTTGTCAAGTGGAAAAAGCCATGAAAAGCTTGTTTTGCCAGAAATGAGAGGGTAAATCTTCCAACAGTAACAGTTGTTCTGGTGACAACTCTCCTCTAAGAGAGGATTTCACTTACTTTGGGGAGATCTACTCATACTTTCTGTTGTGTCTTGAGACAGGATGTAAAGAAACATCTCCCCAATGGGACACAGAAAAAATACATACATGAATATATAAAAAGATTCTACTGAACCTACTGGGTACCAGTGCTTGCATGAATACCACCTACTGATACCCCCTACTTATGGTCATGCCACTGAGTAAAAAGAAATTAGTCTCCATTCTTCAAAACACACTTAATTGTAAGCAATTCTATACTTTTTGGTAATATAGCTGTATAGATTAGTTTATATACCTGACAATTTAGCTTTCAGAGTACAGCATGCAGCAGTGAGGGTTTTTTATGTGCAAATCAAACGATCTCCTACACTAGATAATTTAACTGATTTTTTTGTCTATGCCAACCATCAATGCTTAGGTTTACTTTTGAACCTTAGCGGATATGGATATACAGTATCGTATAGATATAAGCACAATCTGAACAACTGTTTATTAGGTGCAGTTCATCGATCTGCAGGAAATCTACCCTGTCTACAACGTTTATGAATTAGAAAATACATATGAACTCACTAACTCTACTATGTATAGGTAAGAGTGACTCTTAACAAATGTTTAAAACAAAAATTATTTAAAGGCTAGGCTTCCTAGCCTTTAAATAAGAATATTTCCGCCACTATGCTCCCCTTGTCTTGTAACAATTAGGGAGTTCCACATATGTTGGATGAGCATCTACTCTTCTCTAATTTCAAGTCTCTTGTATATACCTCTTGAGTTTTGACACTAAATTGATACTTGAAAGAGTAATAACAGCAAGTTAAGGCTTGTAACAGACTCAGGACAGTGGTTTTCAGGATAGACGCTTCACTGAGCATCTCACAAATCGTCTCCTCCTCCCATATGGTACCTGCTGGTCTTTCTAAAGCTCCGATCCATAATTAAGTCTTAAGTAATTGTCCATGACCATGCTGACTCTTTCATCTCAATCCTTGTGCCATTAGTTATAGAGGTGATCCAATTAACAGCTGGAAGTCATAACCAATGGTGAACTCTACAAAGAAACCTGCAGTCTTATAGAAACTCTATGAGCACCTGTCTAACTATATCACAAACACTTCTGGTGGTCTCTTTAAATTGCATACATGTCATATAATAAGCACACCATTAACAATGCACCAGTCTTTGTTTTTCTACCACAGATGTTCAAGTTATTTTTTAATATCCTTGTAGTGTGTTTCTTTGCATTTCAGCATTTCAGTATTAAGCGTACACCTTACAGCTAAACTCCAGCCAGATACAAATAAATTGAATCATTAATACGCCATAAAATGTATTGTGTAAGCAGTGTAAGTACCCGAATTTGACCTGGTATGAGCATTGTGCAGCTCCTGTACAACCGCACTCAGAGTGGGAAAGACAGAAGCAGCACAAGGAGCCAATCAGCTGTACTCATGTGCTCACAAGGAACATTCTGATAACATGAAAACAAAGTGACAGAGAGAGGAGGGCATCAGTTTGCTGCTTCTCCTGTCCAATCACAGGTTAGTGGAGGAAGAAGACCTGTAGAAGGTGCTTAACTGTAGAAATAGAAATCAAAGGTCTTCTGTCCTGCTTGACAGAACTGTGCTGTGTGAGGGGCTTTGTAAATCTCAGAACTGGATAAAAAGAAATACAAATCCTTTGGCAGGTATAACAGCTCCATTATATGTATTAAATCTGTGTATTTAATAGTTTGCCTGTTATCATGAAAACATGGCATAGGTTACTTTGTTGGTGATACAACAATTCTTTAAACAGTTTGTTCTGTTGGACCTCTGCATCCACATGGAGAGCAGGCTACAGGTTATTTTACTATGGCTGAGGCTTCTTTATCAGCAAACTGAAGGTAATACTGTAATCAATTACCTTTATACTGCATCTGGAATCCACTGAGTTTAAGATGAGTTTAAGATGAAAATTCTAGAGCAGTGGCCAAGCACTTCTGCCTAGCAACACTAGGGTCATTGGTTTGAATCCCAACCAGGGACGGACTGACAACTCATGGAGCCCCCCGGGCAATAGGGGATCATGGGGCCCCTGTTTCCTTGCCCACACTCAAACCACACCCAAAAAAGCCTATGAAAGGTACCAGGGACATCTCATGGAGCACCCTACTGACCCCAGGCCCTTGGGCAGTGCCCGAGTTCTCCAATGGTCAGTCCGCCCCTGATCCCAACCATGACACTACCTGCACAGAGTTTGCATGTTCTCCCTGTGCCTGCGTGGATTTCCTCCAGGTACTCCTGTTTCCTCCCATACTCCAAAGACATGCTGGTAGGTTAACTGGCCCGTGTATGTATGAAAGTGAGTTAGAGACCTTAGATTGTAAGCTCCTTGAGGGCAGGGACTGATGTGAATGTACAATATACTGCAGATGTAAAGCGCTGCGTAAATTGATGGTACCTTTAATAAATAAATAAAAGTTCCACTCGGTTTATATAATAAAAAACTTGGCCTGCCTACCTTGGTTCTTTTTGTATCTTTGCACTGCCTATGATATGATACAGCTGATTATAGGATTTTATTTTACCTCCTACATAACTGGGTTGGTCTTTTGGGCCCCTATAAAACTAATCCAGATCCCAGATCAGCTGCATTCAGCACAGTGATGGTTTTCAGCACAAATGTTTAAGTACATACATTTTACATTATGCCAGTATTTGTAATAGTATCATTGTGATTCTTGATGTAGTTATCATCAGTGTTGGTTTTATAGATAATGATGAGGTTTAGGGGCTAGATTGAGGTATAAGACTAGGGACAGGGGTAAGTTTAGATTAAAGTCCATTTACAGCGGTAACATTTGATCAATATGTTTCTTCCAGGCCTCCAGGGTAGGGGGGAGAGGATTTTTTTCCAGGTTACCAAACCAGTCTTTTTGATATGAAAAAAAGAGTTTTTAGTAGGCGTTTAGTGTATTGGTCTATCTGAAGACCCTCCAATATCTTTAGAATGCAAACTATAGGATTAAAAATATTGGGAAAGCCCAGAGACATTAAAACAACAATCTCACACCAATATTATGGGCAGCACAGTGGCTAAATGGTTAGCACTTCTGCCTGGCAGCACTAGGGTCATTGGTTCGAATCCCAACCACGGCACCACCTGTGTGGAGTTTGCATGTTCTCAATGTGCCTGTGTGTACTCCAGGTACTCCAGTTTCCTCCCACAGTCCAAAGACATGCTGGTAGGTTAATTGGCTCCTGTCTAAATTGGCCCTAGTATGTGTATGTATGAATGTGAGTTAGGGACCTTAGATTGTACACCCCTTGAGGGTTAGGGACTGATGTGAATGTACAATATATACATGTAAAGCGCTGCGTAAATTGACAGCACTATATAAGTACCTGAAATAAATAATAAATAAATAATTATAAAACAAATCCAAGCCTGTTGAGGGCAATTGGCATGTAAAAGCTTTGGTGAAAGAGCTTAAGCTTGATGATTTTATACTTGGAAAAGTTAGGGTATATAAGTATGCTCAAATTCTAACCACTCATCCAACATCATTTGGGAAATCAAGGTTTGCCATTTTGTTTTAGCCCTCTTGATCCTGGAAGACCTAGTGATTATGAGCTTGGAGTAATAGGCAGAAATAGATTTTGTTGATCTCTCCAGGTAAGCATTCCTGGACTGTACTGTGATCACATGAGAGAGCTGCAGATAACAAAAGTATGCTGTATGGATGACTCCATGGTTCTCATGTAGATAGAGAGATCTATCCTGTCATTCTTTATAGAAGGCTTGGTTAACAGGGGAAAGGATTTTAAATAACTCCACTTTCATGAAAAAATATAAAATATAATGAAAACAAAACATTCCAATTTAATGTTATTAAAAATTAACTTTCTTTTTCAATCTGCAGTTGCTGTAATTTTCTGTAAAATTCAATGCAATATGGCAACCTGGAGGCCTTTGGTTCACCGTTGATGCACAGAACTTCCACAGAAATGTAATTTCCTGTTTGTGCTATTGGCCCACTGATTTTCTCAGAGGTCTGCACTAAGATACAAGTAAAAGTTTAGGCATCCTCTGCAATAGGAATTATATTTTTTTGGAGAGATAGTCCCTAAGGGTTAATTACGTCTAAAGGGGTGCAGATACTGGAACTTTCCTCATGAGAACATTGCAATTGCATCAACTGATAATACTGAAAACAAGCATTCCCATTCAGAAATCAGTATACCAAGGACATAGTGGAACATACAGCTTTTTCTTAAGAACAGAAAATAAAATCTTTGCAATGTAAATAGATTACCCATAGGTAATTGTTTTTTTTTCTCAATAAAAAAGGAGTTACTCTTTAACAGTACTGGAGATCATAGCTGTGTCTAGGTGTGAGAAAATAGGTCCTATACAAGGTGTGTCCAAAACATAATGAGAATGAAGTTCCTATGCTAAAGAAGGGCTCTGTGAAGGGAGAAGCTGGCCAAGGTCAGTTGGGGTGGGGTGCCAGATATACATTAGAAAACCGATCAGTTGCATTTCAGCCCGAGTCGAGACATTCTTTTTTTTGTGACACCCTGTTCAAGTGCCTTATATTAAGAAAAATGCAAGAGAATTTAGAACAGCGGTACGCAATAAAATTTTGTGTGAAATTGGGTAAATGTGCATCAGAAACTTTGTAAATGGTGAGGAAAGCATATGGAGAAGCTAAGTTGTCATCTGCACAAGTGTACCAATGGCACAAGGCTTTCAAGGAAGGACGAGAAGGTGTTGAAGATGAACAACGATCAGGATGTCCCTCTTCTTAAAAAACGGAACAGAATGTGGATGCAGTGAGGTCTGTTCTCAACTGTGACCAGCGACTTACTATTAGAATGATTGCAGAGGAAACAGGGACTTTGCAAGTCAATGATCCATGAAATCGTGACTCAGAATTTGAATATAAGAAATGTGTGTGCAAAACATGTTCCAAAAACTTGTCATCTGATCAGAAGGAACACTGTCAAATCCATTTGCCAGGACCTGTTGGTCGTTTGGAAAGAGAGCCTG